>NW_010162263.1:1205-81816 GCF_000695765.1 Mesitornis unicolor | reverse complement strand
ATCCCTAACGTTCTGTGATTCTGTGAACCTTCCCTGTGGGGGAAATCAAACTCACCATCCTCTTCCACACGTTCAGATGTTTTGGTGGTCATGCACTGTTGACATTTCTACAGTACACAGGTGCTCGGAGTGGCACTAGTTAATGTTCAACAGCATTTATGGAACAGAAAAAAATTACCTGGGAAATATCCAGAGCAGTTTGTTTCTTCTGGAGAATTAATCCCGGACTACGTCATATCTAAATGGTAACTACTCAAAATGCTGCCTGTTCGACAGTGAGCAGTGCTGTGCATGGCACAGTTTGCCAGGCATGGATGCAAAGAAATACTTGGTTCTAATGGGGTGACATTTTGCTAACTGCACTAATGCACAGAGAAACAGATGCATCAAACGGCAATTTCATCCATAGATCACTAATGTATAGCCATCCTATTCATCCTAAGCAAAAACTGGTAATTTGCTCATCAGCACATCAAGTAACAGCTTATGAAAAAGTCCTGCCAAGTTTTGGTCAAAACATAGTTTACTTTAAAGCAAATGTATGCTACCTCATTTATTTTAGATGTAAGGGATAATCTCTCTTACTGGCACCATGCATCAATCCAGCAAATTATACTGTGGAAAGTGAAAACTTGACAAAGTCATATGAAAGAGAGAACGTATTCTAGATGGGAGACGCTTATGTGAACAGAAGGGTAACTGCCACTGCTTTGCTTTGCTTTCCCAAAACTCTGACATGGCTCAGGTACATTTGTAGCATGTGCTATCAAGGCTTTATCAGAATAACCCTGGTATAACCAGAGCGACCTGCAGCATCCTCACAAACATCCTGACTCTGAAAACTACATTCAAGGCTTTAAAAACTCTTCTTCTACCTACACAAGACAGGGAGGCAGTGAGGGTCATAACAGGGTGGACAGGCGTGAGAGGTGCTGCTGCCTGTGGGATTGGGGTCTCCCGTTCAGATTTGTTGATACCTGCTGTTTCTAGAAACAACGATGGGACTCTTCAACAACTCCAGGGCTCTTCAAGGACTCCAGCACCACTCATTCCCAGCTCAGGAAGAATGATCGCTCTTCCATGGATTTAGAGCAACCCAAACTGCTACACCCCACCTTCAGAAAAAATCAGTAGTTGTTAATACTATTTTGTTCTGTCAGATACAGAGCTGTAAAGGTAACAAAGGCAAGCAGGCTTTATGGAAAGAGTCCAGGTCTAGAAAGAATAACTTCAATCAAAATAATTGAAAAGAAGCCTTTCAGAGATAAGCCACAGTAGGTACAAACTGCAAAACTGTTCAGGCAACTAAAACACGGGCCAAGAAGACTTTGTGCATCCAGGGATTCCTCGGTAGTTTCTTAATGTGTAACAATTACAGGAATGTCTGGCTAGCTTTTTTTCCTTTTCTCTGTTAACTGGTGCCATATTTTTGACATAAACATACTTCGAAACTGACCTCCCTCCACAAAAGCTGCTCAGAGTCAGGCTGGGGTGATAAAGGAGATACGACTCCCTTTCCCCCACACCATTCACAGGTGAGCACCATCCCCCTCTCCAGCACAGGTCTTAATTTCCTCTGCAGAAAACAATTCTGTCTCCTTCTGAGCCATCTGAGTTCACAGCTCAGAACATAACCACAAACGGCTGCTGACTGCAGTTCATGTTAAAAGCTGGACTGTAAAATGCAACAGCTTGGGTACCGCAGTCTCCAGGCCAGTCACGGGATGGGAGGACGGGCCGGAGGAGCAGGGAACAGAGCTGTGCTCCAGCCACTCAACTGGTGAGCCCTCACCTGGTGCCACTCCATCGCCGTCAGGCTTTTTGCCTCTCTTGCACACAGGAGTAACAGCTAGGACAGCCAAGACTGGAAACAGTTGAGAAGAACATACACAATAATTTCCTGGTACTCTAAGTGCAATAAATGCACCCTCTTCTATAATGCACATTACCTAAATAAGAGCTCAAATTCACTGTTTCTATATAGCTCTGCTACACAGCTCTGTTTTGCTTACTCACCCTCTTTAAGACTGAAAGATAGGACATCGACATTTTTAATTCAGAAGTAAGTGAGAAAACTACTGTCCCAAAAGCACTTATAAAAACATTAATCATAGCTTTCCACTCATCATTATTCATATTTTTAAAGTAACCCCACCAAAGAAAGCATTAATTCCATTCTTCCTTCATTTCTTTTTTTTTTTAAAACATTAAAGCTGAACAATTTTTCTCTATGCTTGAGGCACTGAAAGATTGAAAGATGCTACTGCATAAGGAAAAAAACCTAGCACACGCTTTGAAATGCAGCAATAAAGCTCCAAATGGACACGGACAGCATTAACTTAAGACTTACAAAATGAAAGGAATTTTAACACAGGTACATTTGCTTTGAAAGCAGAAAACACCTATTTCTACAGACGCTAACCACATCACTTCTGGCCACAGACAGAATGATGCATTTGGTATCTGCTGGATTTGCTTTAGAGGCGCTACTGGAATTAAGGTCCTTGGGTGAGGGCGCAGTAACTGAATACCAATCTTACACTGCCGCTTCCCAGAGAAATAAACGTGGAGCATTCAGACCCGAAAGAGTGAATGGAAAGTGAATTAAGAAACCCCAACACAACGCAGCGCCTTTTTTAGCAGCACAGATTTCTAACCCTTCCCTGACAAAAGTAAAATCCCTCCTGTTGGTGGCTTGGACTTTGATACCCTCATTCCTATCGAGTAATGCCACAAAATCCAGGGGATTACACACGAAGACAATACCTACTGTGAGTAATGGGATCAAAACCTGGCCGGGTGCACTTAAAACTGCAGGATCTGCCTTTGCGCAAATGGATTCACACATGAAGCAAAAGCTGCTCTATGCACTCATACACTTCACAAACAGGTGCAGAATTGGGTTTTAAATTCAGCTCTGTAAGCTGTACCAAGTACCCTCTGGAACTGTCAGCGAGCAGAGATACAACTGGAGAGTGGCAAGCGACTCATTGAAGTCAACTTTTTTAGGGTTAAGCCACTGGAATCTGATCAGGTAGGACATGCTCATTTTTCCTTTTTGTTTTCTTTTTTTTTTTAATTAATTGTATCAGATATGCCCTGAGCAGCAGACATTTTTCCTGCATGAATATGAATGCGGATAGCGGCAATCAGCAATCTGCTTTGCTGAACTGGAGACCAATTCTCAGACTGTATGAGCTGAGAACACGCAGGGCTGAATATGAAATAATTTCCATAAAATTTTGGGACTGGTGCAGTCTGTCAATGACACCCCAAGCACCCGTTTTTGATCCGTATCAGGAGCTGCCATTTGAGGACCGACTTAACCTGCACTGAGGAACTTACTCCTCCAAACAGCTGGGCCTGGGCCAGCTCCCACAACCCACACAGAGGACCACACTACCACAAGGTGCCACATCAGAACGAGCCCTGGCTTTCCCAGGGTAGCCTGGCAGCGACTGGGGGGGGTCACAACAACTCTGCTAAAAACCCCAGCGTGGTGCGTTTCTGTGAGCCCCCCTTTCCGCACCAGCAGAGGTTTGCAAACTGGGTCACCCTTCAATTCCTGCCTCATTCACACTGAACATCTTCTGCGCAGGAAAGGTCATTTCACAGCTACTTGGAATTGCACTCAGGCAGCCTCTGAATATTTTATCTTTAATAATAATTTTCGCAAAAATTCATCTTTCAAATGTTTTATCTCATTGGCGAGCGAAAAGCAGCTTCACAAAGAAAGAATCAAGGCTCTTTGGAAATACTTTCAAAGGTGCTATGACAACACAGTGCAAAATGTTTTCCTCCATTAACAAGCAGCGATGTACAAATTCTGAAATCTATTTTGCATCAAACCAACCACGTTCGAGTGCACAGTGAAAACCATCGGCCATTCGCATTGCTGAATGCAACACTGTGGAGCTGGTGAATGTTAGTAGCATTCTTCATTCTGCAATCATGTATCAGGAAATTAAAACACCTGAATCTCTTATACCTCTCAACTCTCACTGTCCTAAAGAAAAATTAAAAACCCCTATTTAATAACTGGAGATGAAGGTTGGTATATTGGCACATACATATAGATACAATTGTGAGCGTGTAAGCAGAACAGGGAGAGACGTGGGTCTCCCCGTTGTGCTTACAAACAAGAGCAACAGAACATAAGTCAATGACTGCAGCCTATCTGCTGACCACATTTATTGTGCAGAAGCTTAATTTCAAGGTGATATTTTCTCCTCCCCATTCCTGAGTTTCTGCCTTTGGGGGGATGTAAGAGAATGCAGATCCCTGAGCTGACACGGTCTCCACTGAAAGTTGAGAGGTATGCTACGTTAGGGCACACATGGGGAATGCACTCAGCAAAATCAAACAAAACCCGAAGCAAAATAAAACCACCCCCCGCTCCCTGCCCGTCACCAAACCCAAGCAAACCCGTGCTGCCGTCACACGCATGCTGGGCACAGAAAGCGAGCTGTGACAAACAGAAGCCATGGCAGTGAGCCTGCGTCTCACTAACCTCTCTCACTGGCTTTCCAGGGGCATTTCTTCCTTTGGGAACAGAGAGAGGAAGTGGAAAAAATATCAGAAAAGAAAGGAAAAAACCACACATGAATATATATTTTATACTGTACGAGACACTTCAATTTCCGTTTAGGAAGTTAATATAAAATAACTGCATTTCTGCTTTAAACAGAGACCAAAAGTGCACTGAAATCTACTGATGATTTGGAGCTGATGTATTCAAGAACAGTTCTGTAATCTGCAGCTTGGTTTTAACCTGGCAAAAACACCTGAGAAAACTCCTAAAACCAACTTAGAGGCCTTTCAGTTGAGGATAGGTATGGTGGAGAAGATCTCAATTCACTTTCTGAGCATCCAAATTTCCTCAATAATCAGTATTAGTGGTAAAATCATGCTTACCCAACATCAAATTAGTTCATCCAGACACTTCACTTTTTATTATGGCCTACATACATATATACAGGTATCCATTCCTATGTACACACACACACAGAGAGAGACACAGATTTTACACCTAGAGCTGTATACAGGAATATATCGTGCTCACATTCAAGATAATTATATTCCAAAGATGTTTTCAACAAGCTGATCTGGAAGCACAGTAAAACTGAGAGGGCAGAGGAGAAAGGGAGAAAAAGTATCAAGTTAAATGGGAAAAAAGAGGAAGTATCTCATCACTTTCAAGTTACACTGCCAAAACAGAGGAGTCATTAATGGCTTTAGCTGAAAAGATGTTCCTGACAAGCCTCCACAGAAGGCACACTTTGATCACACCGATTCTTCTCAAACACTCCCCATAGCGTACTTGTTTTTAAAATAAGAAAGACAGTTGTCAATCAAGGGCAGAAGCGTTCCCCTGTCCCCCTTCCCATCGTACAGCGGGTGACAGTAAGATGCTTGCTGCCCCCAGAAGCGGCGTCCCCCCATCACTGGTGCGCTGCTGCCAGCACCAGCACAGCCAGACTTCGTAGCTGCAGGCGAGAAAGTTGCTGCAGCAGACGCTGCTCAAGAAAGAGGACAATCTTTGCCCCAGAGCTGCTGGAAGTGATGTAATTGTAAGCGACGTGTGGTACAAGGGGCAGAGAGACAGCTCTGAAGGGGAGAACACACCGGTCAGCATAACAGTAACCTAATTGCCGTCGAGTTTTTTTCCTAGGTATGGCAGCCTGCAGGAGAAGGGAAGGAAGACAATAAATAGCTTTGCAGGTATTTTGCAAGGAGCAGGACAAGGGTCAGCAACAGAGCAAAACTGAGCAGAGGTGGTAAAGGCGAGAAAGTGAGGGTGGAGGAAGCGAAGGGCACCACGGACCAGCACAGGTCAGAGCCACTGCTCTGCTACAGACTCCAGGTAGCAGAAACGGCCGAGGCAGCCCCTGTAGGACCAGACACCAAAGCTTATGATTTACACAACAAAGGAAGTCCTATTCTCCTCCTTCTCCTCTTCCTCTCCCCAGTAGCATATTTACTGTTAGAAATAATAATGACAGGTTTGAAGTCATGCTCTGCATGTGGATTTTTATTCTGGTCCTAAGAGCAGATGAGAACCTCTCACAGATATAAATCATGTAACAGAAAAAGCTTGAAAATGAAGATAATAAAGTCTACTGCATACTTTGGTTGTCTTCTGAGGAAAAGCCTCAAGGTTTAAATGAGTAGGTGGCCTACCTAAGGGCTCTGGAAACTGCAGCATGGTAGAGCTGGGTGTGCAAGAGTCCTGGGGCATGAAAAGAGTTGAGCTTGGTTGAAGAGGAGAGGAGGAACTGCCTACATGCAAAATACTGGACCCTTGTGGAGGTCTTAAGAACTGCCTACCTGTCTGCAAAAACATCTGACGTTGCAGCTACACAGTGTCTCATTTAAATAACTACATGAGACAGACTGGATTACACTTGAAAATGAATGCATTCAAAGGTAACTGCGATAGCTCCGCACCACACAAAACAGCTGGTGAGGAAAGTCTGTGGTGAGCAATCAGCCCTAGAATTTGTTAAATGCGACAAAGAGTAGCACTACTACAGTAAAAGCTAATTTCTTTTGGAGGAAGATTAAAAAGGGTTTAATGCATTTTACTTTATTTTCTTCTTTGCATATGAATGAATGCGTGGCTCTAAGTTTTCAGGCAAGGAGTATGGTTTGGCATAAATTGCAGAGGAAGAAGATTGTCGTATTGCCGCAGTTCTGAAAATTTATATTCTATAAGGCATCAAAACACCGATACGCAATCCATGGGTGCCTAATTATCTATTATTCCAGCTCAAATCAAGATTTCTTCCCCTTACAAAATAGAAGAGTCTTTCTAACCTTCTTTTTTTTTTTTTTTTGGGAAATCTACATGACATTGTATCATAGGCAAAGGTACACAGAGTGATCAAATCAAATGTGAAAGCAGAGGCACTAATAAAAACTTCATGCATCTATGCAGATTCAGATCAAAGCAGACAGCACAAAGCATCTTCTGCACTGCCCCTCTCACTGAACTCAGGAGAGGGACAGGCTGCAAAGGGGAGATCTGGACCTGCAAACAGCTTTTTTTCTTAAAAAAAAATGTTCCTTGAAGTTTTGCTAAATTCATTAATGTATTCTCAGCTTACATCAGGACTGAGCATTATAAATCACGAAAGACCAAGTCCTCCCCATCACTATCCCACCGGGAATTAGCAGGGAAGCTCAGCCACTTCAATACTGTTGTGCCATGAGGGAGTGCTAAGGGCTCAGTCATCTGGGCTCACTGATTTGGGATGTAGGACCATAGCACAGAGAACGGGAGACACTCCAGAAGAGGCCAGGCTAGCCCAACTGAAGGAGTATTTCCAGAATACCCTACAGTGTACTATCTCCAGGGTACTCTTTCACTGATTCAAGTAAGGTGTGGAAAGGAAGTCTTTGTCATAAGGTATTTTGCTGTCATAATGACAGAAACTGCATTGTTTGCAGTGCTGAAAGTCGCTAGTTCCACTTAGGGCATTAGTCCCACTCATGACAGAGCCTGGCTGATGCACGAGTGAGAGAAGAGAAGGTATCTGGCGTGTTTTTATGTGGCTGAGATAAAAGCAAAACAAAACTTGTAAGAGATGGTGCTATTCTTAGTGCGTTCATTGCTGTGGAGTCCTGTAATTTCACTACACAAGACAACATCTGTATTGAGCAGTACCGTGTTAAATCCCAATGGTGGGTACTGATCCCTCTCCAAAGGTTTCCACGTGATGTCACGGCCTCTCAGCTCTTTTAAGACACCATGGTCTCATCTCTAGCCACTTCTTGGCTCCCACTTCCTCAGTACCCACCAGCAATGGTTCTGCACTGAAAGCCTGGGAAGCTTCCTCACCAACTTCAGTTAGCTCAAGAACTTCTGCCCCTAAATTAATCTCTGAGCTTCATTTGTAGAAAGCGTTTGCCACAAAACCAGAGTTTTAAAAATACAAAACCAGTTTTCCATAACTGCAAAACACAGCCCAGTCCACCACGAGATCTACCTGAAGCAGTGCAACTTGTCTGTCCTCAGTGTTGCAGAAGAGGTGAATTTGGCTTTAAAAATACTGGCCTGCCAATCTTACTTTCTAACCGTGAGCCAATTCCCTGGAGATTTAGTGGCTTGGGCACAAATACAGCATGAAAATGTTTTCCTCTGTGGCCCATTATCAAGCAGGGTCAAATAAACCACCGAGGTGGTATTTAATGGTAGATTTCCACTAAATGGCAGACCTCTGGCTTTGACATCTGTTTTGAGTTAGCACAGCAGCTGTTTGAAGCAGCTGCAGCAGTTGTGAATTTGCTGGCAGCAGCAAAGTGAAAGAGGAATGGATGGGAAACCTTGTCGATTAAAAGGAGAGAAAAATTCCTTAAGGACAGCAATCATCAGGTATTCAGCAGAATTTCCCTCTCCAGAAATGAAACAGCTTTCGGCACCAACACTCAGCTGTGCGAGGAGCATGGAGGTGCTCTGCTTCTTAGGAAATGCCAAGAACTGCCAGAAGGTTAAACTGAAGAAACAAAAAACACTATAAAAGGTGTACAGGAACACAAGTTGCTGTATCTGAGATCTGCTTATGAAGGTCTATGACACGATTTGTTTAATACTTGCTTCTCCAAAATGCATTCAAAATGATGCTATGAAGCCTTGGTGCTCTTTTAAAAACAACTCTGTACAGCAAAAGCTTGGAAAAGATAATAATCAATATGAATCTATCTCCAGAGGGGCGACAATTAATTACTACTACATTTTACTCCTTTGGGTCAGAAGTTCAAAGAGCCACTACTTGCTTTAGAAAGCTATTTCTCAACCTAAGCAAATCTTACTCTTCAGATGTGTTCCATGATATTCAGACTAAATATTTTCGTTTTAATTTCTATCCTGTGATGTTCAACTATAGGTCTGTGTACCCACGCACAGATTCACTCCTTTTCCCCATTCACTGCTGACTCAGCTCTGAACTCTTCTCATGAACCAATGCCCTGAGAGTCCAGTTTGTTGTTGTATTGCTCTGCGCTCCTCCAAGTTGTCGCTGTAGTAATGGCAATAGGATACCCAGAGTTATAGCCCTGATTCAAATGGAGTATCACTCCCTATGCTGTGACATGCTGGAGCCAGACATTTAGCTTAAATTTTAACATGCTTATTTTCACAGGTCAGAAAGCAAAACCACATTTAATGTCCTGCCAGTAGCTTCCCACGCCTTTTAATACATCCTCAGATTTCCTCAACTGACTCCATGTATAAATTTCAAGTTATTTGTACGGAAGTTTTTCCCTTCCTGGATTTCATTTTGTTATTCTCATTTTCAGTCTAGGTAGATTTTGATGAGTGCCCTGTGTTCTTTGTAGCTGTTCTGGAATTGCATGGTCTATCAATATCATAGCAGACAACTTCCTTTACAGCTTTAGTGTAGAAATACACAAAGCTCCTTCTAGTAGTAGTCAACCTTGAGCATTTGATCCATCTTCCTTCTATTTTTTATAATTAAAGATAGTATGCATCACATGTGGTGCCACCTTAGCCAAGTCGTTTGAATACATCTTTCAAGTAATTATTTCTTAAGCTCCTGTATCACAACACACTTCTGAATATGAGATTCGGATGACTGAGTTTCTTGCATGTCACTTCTTTTAATTCCACTTAATAAGAATTAAAATAAGAAAACGTATTCTCTACAGGTCTGTGCTCATTGCTTGTTCTGTTTCCTGAATACCTACAAACAGCTTGAGATTTGATGCAACCTGTAATGCAAAGAAATAAAATACTGCTTGCACCACATCTGAATCTGAAGCCTCTCAGGCTTCTGCTGCCCGAGAGGCAGCCAAACTACTTTGCAATTATACTTTATTTTGCAATTATACTTTGATCTTTTATAATATATTGGAAACCTGGGATACAGATTTGCATGTCCCAACAACAAAATGGCCCCTGATTCGGGGGTTTGTTGAGACCAATCAACCCTGCTTCCTTTTCTCCTTCCTGCAGTCTTGTAAATCCTAAGTCGTATCCCTGACGCCCGTGGAGTCTGAGTGACCACAGCATCCTTCATCTCACAGTGAAGGTCTCCGTGAGCCTGAGGCAAATTAGCTGCAGATGTAAGCTTCATTATGCGGGTATCAGTTGAATATCCTTAATTGTTAAAATGGGAGTAGAAGAAAACTCCAATAACTGAAGTTTGCATGAGACCTCAGAAAAACTGATGACCTCAGTAGCCTTCGCTATCAGTCAGTGACTGGAATGCCATCTGCTCTGGCTGCACATCAAACTTGATTTCCCACAGAGGGCCCAACCCTTCCTTATTCCTCAACCAAAAGCAATTATGCAAACCTGGCATTCGTGAAAATGCTTCAAAAGATACATGAAGAAACCCAATCGAGGTCCTAATCTCTTTATCCAAAACCTGGTACGATTCTCCAAAAAGCAAATGACTTTTTCTCCCAGCTGGACTAATCTTTTTGTGTAGCCAAAGAGAGAGGAAGAGGCAGACTCTGGCTCAGCCCAACAGCACTTTGGTCAGGCCCGAAAATAAAGTCCTGTGGGAAGCGTGACCCTGCCCAACAGACCGAGCCTGCTCCTGGTGCTGCCCCAGAAGCTCCTCTCACACCAAGGACAGAGACGACCCATGTCAAAAGGAGACTGTGCTCCCTCTCGCTCGCAGCCCTCCATGCGGCTAGAGACTGGTTTTCTCCTCTACGGCTGCTGGTCAGGCAGGAAAGCAGCAACAAGCTGCCACCTCTTTTAGGGATGTTTGTGATCGCATGCTACACTTTTAACGTGGTTACTGAATGGAGAAACAAAATAAGGGAATGCGTTCTTTCCCAGTATTTAAATGACTACATTTTGCTTCACCAGAATGCAAATGCAAATTAACTTACAAAATGAAAATATTAACTGATGTTAACACTTTAATTTATGTTTTTTGCACTAAATGGTATATTCCGTTAGTTTGATTCATGAAGCTTTGCATTTTTCACTAATAAAATAAAATTAAAAACCTTTTCTACTCTCACTAGGGAGCAATATGTAACAGGTCGACCTCTGCCTATTTATACACAGGAAATGGACCACTGTGTTTCAAATAACTCACTAACTATTGTTTCGTAAATTGCTCCTATTTTACTTAAAACCAAGCTTGTTTTTAAAAAGAAACACTGTCAGTGTCATCAGCAATGATTACAAATTAGATACCACATTTGGTGAATATATTAACACAGATGTATCTACCTCTAGACACATGTGATTAGGCAACAACTCCTAAATACAACATACTTACACAAATGATAGTCACTGATAAGAAAGCACTGTCTGTTGCAACCTTGTGTACACAGCAGCTTCAAAAATAACCCCATTTTTATCTACATACCAATATTTGAAAGATTTTTCATCTGTTGTCTCTGACAATAACTAGGCAAAAGGAGAGCTGGACATAGGACTTTTTTTCATATACTGTTGAGGTAGAGATCAATGTAGTTAACAATATATTGTATTAGATTTTCCTCAATAGTATTTTTCTAAACGATTCCACCTTTTGATCTATAGCATGAGATCTTATGCAGTTTATACTGCCTTCTCCTTTTCCACTGCTCACAGATGATGCCTGGTAAGAGCTGAGCTTGCTTTGAAATCAAAGGATGGCGAAAACTTGACTCCACTGGAAGCCTAGTGTGATGGTAAAGGCATTTATCTACTAAAGAAGAACCTCTGGGTGATGTGTGAGACCCGTGCAAGAGGCCCCGCAGTTAAGTTTGTGCCCTTACTGAAACCCACTTAACAGGTTGCCAGTAGACACTGGGATTGTCTTCTGCCTAGAAGTTTATGTCTGAGCCTTCTTTCACAGCAACAGGTAATATCCCAAACTTCCCATCTCCTGCTAGGACACTAAGACACTTTCCTTGGTAGCAGAGCATTTTCTCTGGGCTCAGAAAAGTGCTTTCTTAAATAAACAAAGGCTGAATAAATAAATCCCAGTAATACAAATGCTTATCTTTATCAAACAACAGGAATAAGCAAAACTGAAACACTGAGAGAAATGCCGTGGCTGTATGCACAAGCACAGCCTACGCTGCACAAACAAGCAGCCCACTTGTTTTCCCTCCATTACTCTGGGCCCGTGTGCTACAAGGTCGAGAACTTTGCCTCAGAACTTTAATACTATTCCAAACCAGATTCTTCTTGGAGGAAGTTAAGGACAGAAGAAAAATGTGCTAACATATGTATTAAGAATAAATCAGCAAGAGGACTGACTGAAGAGGAGAGAAGCTGTGAGAAAAGGAATATGGCAAAAGGGAAGAGAAGAAAATGCTCAGGAAAAAAAAGAGTCTCAGACAGACATTGTTTCATCCACGTACCTAGCAAGGGCTACCTGTGGAGGCAGCTTAAGGTAGAGGAGGGGCAGGCTGCTTCTCCGCTCTAAATAAGACAGGTTTCTCTACAGCTATTGTTAACGCGAAAACAAAGAGCAGCAAAAAAGCTGACACCAAAACACAACCCCCTGAAAACATCAAGGAACAGACAGCACTTTTATCTTCTTCCCTCTCATCTGCCGCGGGCAGCAGCGCTCACCTCTGGAGCTGGGGAAGGAGTTGTTCAGCTGCTCCATCACTTCCTCCAAACCTGTGCTTGTGTCCTGGGGAGGGCTGAGCAGCTCATCCTCACCTAGAAAGCAAATACACATCACTGCATCAGAGCCACAGCAAAACCATTTGCTCACAGCTGGCTACTGCGTGCGCCCTTCACAAAGCCAAGGCTGTTCGCTTAAACACACTTTCTGCTCAGTACACAATAAAAATTTTAAAGGTGGATTTTGTTAACTGCTATGTTTCTCTTTCTTTTTAAAGATCTAAGTGAAATTAAACAATTAATTTTAAACAATTAACACTGACTTTCATTCGTAAACAGGGATTTAAGAAATAATGTACTCTGGTAAAAGAAGTGGGGTAAAACGTCTGCTAGGAACATTTAGTTTCATAAATGACACTCGTTGTTTCAGCTTTTCTCATTCTATTAATGGCAAAAGAAATTGCTGTTGTGAGTGCTGCTACTGAGCAGCTTTCTAGTAGTGCTGGATTCATGTTAGCACTGCTCTGCCTAGCTGCGTAAATCAGTAGAAACCCAGATTCTCATCTGCATCAGTATTAATATTTCTGACAGCTTAATTGCATCAGATTGGCGCTCCAAGAACATTCAATTGTACTGTAAAAAGGTTTAGAAGCAGTTTAATAAAGCGAAATACATTTCTCCCACTGAATAATTTCTATATCCTGATTATAGGGCAGCAGCTTAATGGGAAATTCAATACGTTTTATTTATAGCTGGGTTTTTTTGGTCTTAGTTTCAGATAACCAAGATCCATATGATGATTTCAGTGTAGACCCTAGTCTCCCACACAAATAAAGCATCTGAAAAAAGAATATACCTAAAGGATATACTTTGAGTGAGATTCTCCTTTTTCACTAGATTTCTTTTATCCCTATTAAAACACAAAAGCAATTTTGCCTGCTGTAATAACCACAAGAGAGACATCCTTATTTTGAAAATGACTTAATGACCCTTTATTCTAACATGTCTTGCCCTACTCGAGTAATAAACTGCCTGATTTTCTGTTAGCATTTACATTCTTTAAACATTGAGGTGCTTCGTGCCAGTAGAAAGCCTCCTAAAAGAGATGCTAAGGGAACACTTCAGGACTGCGTATATTTCCTATTATTGGGCTTTATTGTCAGCTTCACCTCAGGGCCAGGAGTTTCACAAGAGTTATTACTGACCAAGGGTCATTTTTCCCACTCCAGTCACAAGAAGTGGGGTAAAGTGTCTGCAAGAAGCACTTAATTCATATAAGTGATGGTCTCCGTATCAGCTCCTTTTATTCCATTAATGGTCTAAAAATAGCTGCTGAGAGTGCCTGCAGTTTGCTCAGCTTTTGACTGGGGCTGGGTTCACACAAATCAGCTCACACCATGAGTTACTTTCGCACCAAGTGCTGCACTGACAGAGGTGCCATAGCAGAAGCAATGTCCTTCCAGCCTCTGCTGGATGTGAAGGTGAAAGCTCAGACTGAGACCTTGCCGCTTCCACCCAGGCTGAGGACCTTGTCACTGTGCCTGCAGGAAGCCACTCAGCCCTAAAGTCTCAAAGAAGAGGGCAGTGGTTCTGCTGTCCTGGCCAAGAACTGAGGACAGGTACCAACATCCCAATGTCCTGGTAAACGCTGATGCAAACTGAACTGTGTTGACCCTCAAGACTGCTGTATGTTTGCTTAAAACGCGCTATTTTTATTCTTTCTGATTTGGATGACTTTTCTGAGCATTGACTTGTAAATGACAAAATAAGACATCAGCCAAGCAACTTGATAAAAATAAAGACACCTTCAGACCTCGGTTATCTCGCTCTACCCAAAACAGTCTTTCCCATTCATGCTTCCACGAAAGGCTTGGAGAGCTGGGTGGGCCTCAAATATTCTGGTGGCACCTGAACGAATTTAAGTTCAGCAACAGCCTCTTGGCTCACATGCCTCAGAGAAGCTCCTATGCTACATTACTGGAGGAGAAAGGCCAGAGATCAGGACTTTCCCATTAGGGCTCTATGAGAAGAAAAGCAGGACCTTTCCACTTGCCTTGGCGTGCCCTGGTTATCAAGGGATAAGATTTTCTCTTCGTAAATTAGGGTGTGAGTGGGTGGCTACTTTTACCAAACAGCTGGACAACACTGCTGGTGCAAAACCTTTTACAGTCATCTCTCCTTGAGAAAGCAGAGAGGCAGAGAAGTGCTGTGGGTCTACACCGAGAGAAAAAAACCTTAAGGTCTCATTTCAAAAAGTAAACTATATAAAAGCTAGCACTACATTATCTCATTACCCGAGAGACCCGGAGATCCTCAGTGTTTTCTCAAAAATCGAGACTTTCTCGTTACTGGGCACATGCCTGCTGCATGGGAGCAGTATTTACACCACAGCTTTGGTTCCCTTCACAGTTCAAGAATACTTTAAGTCATGCTTCAGAAAACCCTCAGACTGGCAAGCAAAGCTTTCTGGTGTGCAAGGAGACTCGACAAACTGAATTAGTTGCGGTTTGTTAGTTCAGTTAGTAACTCTTTTCAGAAGCTCTGCTCCATGCTGCCAACAGTGTTGCTTTGCTGAGTCGCAACACGATCGTGCTGATAACGACTGAACATCTCACTGTCCTGCCACATATTGGCTCAATCAAACAAACAAAAAAACCCAATTCATGTCTAAATATTTGCTTTAAATAGGTTTCAGCAGTTTATATGATTATATACATGTTAATGAATTAATTCCAGTCTCACAAGTTAAATGGGAAGATTTTTATATCGAGTCAAATGAAAAGAAGTACATTACTGTATTCTGTCCTACTAAAGGATAAAATATGAAACTACAAGACTTTAAATAAAATAGCTGGAAACCACTGTCTTTTCTTGCAGATTTTAATTAGCATAATTTATGTGATGAAATTAATAACATTTTTCAGAAAGCTGATGTAAATTACTCCACCAACACATTTTGCCTAATCTGTTGCAAAGTATTTACTCACTAGTAATACGATTAAAGAAAGGTTCAAATGAAACTGCTGTCATCCATGGTACTCTCACCCCTAGGATTTAACTTAAGCATTCCTAAAGGTACAATTAATTGCACATTTTTTTGTTGTGGGGCATGCAGAACCCATTTTGTTTGATACTGGCACAGGTTGATGTTATTGCCTACACTCAGGATGGCGGAGAAAGCCCCTACACAAGCTGCATCTTCCACCAGGATGGCACTTCAGACACAGCAGAATGTCCCCTCCCATTCAATTGCTGTCATTGACTCTTCCACTAACTGCAGCAAAGAGAAAAGCTCTCACTTAAGGCTCTCACTCTCCCCCAAAGCTTCTCTCTAATATATACTAAATACACTTCTGTGTATGAAGCTGAATATTATCATAAGACTTCAAATACTATCTCGTTGAGGTAATTTAAGTACATTTGCTTAAAGATGCTGCAACAGTTTATTGTGTTTTTACTAGCAGAAAGTCCTTATTACTGGGTAATAAATACTTATTGGTTACATAACAGAGAGGAAATTAGGAAAACGCCACAGAGCAGTTAATAAAAGCACCAAAATAATTCCAGCCAGTAGTTACAGAACATTATTACTTAACCTTACTCCACAACTCATATGATGTTCATTATCACATCTGATGTGATATTTAGAAAAGACACTAGATGAGCATTGCCTGAGTGACAGCTCAGTCCTTCTGACTGAGCCATAACATATTAAAAATAAGATCATATCCGTTAACATGGGGGATGGTTGATCACACATTTAACCTCTTAGCCATAATTAATACTATGCACACTTAAATCAGTCACGTCATGCTTAATAGATGAAAGTCAGTTTGAATAAAATAGCTTTTTAGTGATACTTGTTTTAAAAGTCAAGTCCTGGCTGAGCTTTATGTTTAATGTCAAAATACCTATGCTACTGTGTGCACCATGATCAAAAGCAAAAGCCTGAACCATAATGAAGACATAAAGTGTAAACAGCCAGATGACATTGAAGACCATTACAAATGTCTACTCCATTCTCATTTGAACGAAACAAGAGAGCAGAGTATTTTCTGTCTTTAAGGATTTTTTTTTCTGGAAAATGGGGCTATAACTATTTTTTATGACAATCTGAACTTTGTTATCTTACCCATGGTTTCTGAAGTCTGGCTGCCAACTACACGAAGAAGCATTGGCTGACTGCTGTCTGACCTCTGCAAAGAGGTAGAAGGAGATGATAGTGTTGTACCATTCACCTTGGCATCTGCCTGCGGCTGAAAAGTGAAAAGAAAAAGAAGAGATTGTTATTAACAGCTCAGTACAGTTGCACAAATCTTCATATCTCTGTATTTTTTATTTATGCCATGAATATACACAATTTGCTGTCTCTTTTTAAGTAAATATATCCAAGCAAATAATGGATTTGAATTCTGAATAAAACAAGGGAGAAGACTAAATAAGAATACCAAAACATTATTTCAGCTTCTCATTTGCAGCCTGTAGAACAATTTATTATTTTTCTCTGACTCGTCTCTACACATACAATGTCTTGGTCTGTTGCTGCCATTATTGATAATGCTTCACACCCTTTTGGAAGATGACTCTAAAAGAAAGGCCTGAGGACTCACCTGCTCCAGCAGCTGCCTCAGCCTGTGCAGCTGCGACTCCAGCTGCTTGTTGTGATCCTCCAGGATCTGCATCCTGGCCTCCAGGCGGCCCTTGTGCTGGCGAAGCAGCTTGGCTTCTGCGATGAGCTCAGCATCCCGAGGGCTCTGCGGAGAAACCGGCATCATCTCCGGTGGGGACGGCAGTGGAGACAGTCCTTTGTGGTCATGCTGCTGCTTCAGACGGTCGTACTCTGCTTGCAAGTTTCTGTTGAGGAGTAACCAGGAGGCAAAACTTTTATGGATCTAAACAGGCTGGTGTGTGGTGTGATGTGTCAAAGTGCCGGGGGGCAGAGACTCATCTGTACCACCCGCCTTTTGTCCTGCTGCACCCCCTGTGCATGTGGGCTTACACCTCGCAGATTCGCACAGAGCTGATAATATAGGGACCTGGGATATGAGCATCGCCTACAGGCCCTCTTCATCACTAGAATTCACAATGAATTCTCTTCCAGGGCACATGACGCAGGAGGCTGGCTGGGTTCCAGACACCCTCCCGAAGCCAGGGTACGGGCTGTCCTGGGCTCAGCCCTCCCTCGGCTTCCTGCGCTTTATCCTTCCTAGCAGGAGTTGGACTGCCTGTTCGCTTCCACGCACGAATACACTCGAGGAGTAATTAGTGCTAAAAGAGGACTTTGAGGGATCAAAGCACTTTACAAACACTAATCACAGCGGATGCCACCTGGCCAGCCTATCTGTTTTACAGATGAGAAAGCTAAGACAGAAAGGCAGCCATACAAAAGAGTCCGAGCAAAACACACAACTCAGGAGTTCATTTGCAACCCTGCTGCCATTAGTCAGGTCACATCATTCTCTCTTCATATTCCCAATTGCATTTCCAGCCTAGCTGTAAAGTTACTAACCTAAGATGAGGAAAAGACAAATTAGTGAGCCAATCTGTTAAACTGCACTGCACTAACTTTTGGGGCTATAATTTCCATCTTCATTTGTACTGCCCTGTCTAGAGTGATGCAGTCTATCATAACTTTATGGCACTGCTAAGCTTTTTCTTTTATTCCTTAAAACTCCATTTTACCCCAGTGAAACACTCCACAGATTAACGAAAAAAAATTCTACCAAGCAGGAAGGGCACAAAAGGTAAGAAACTGAAACTTTGTTAGGGATAACACAGTTCAAAACCGCAAAAACAGTAACTTGTAACAGCAACTCTACACTGGGATTTTGTTGCTACGATGTTCCTTTTCAGCTTCCCAGAGGGGGGAAAGCGGCTCGACGCTCCAGTAACTGCTTACTCATCACAAGCAGTGACCCAGATTTTATTTTTTCCAACTCGCTCTTATTTGAGGCTGTGAGAACAGGCACTTTTTGCCAGTTCTTCTGCCTGCAAACCACAATGCACACTGACAGTTGTCTCTGGAGGCTTAATAGCACCTCAGAAACCTCCCAATAAACTTTACTAAGCTCTGAAACACTTTTAAAGGTACGTTACTGTGACCAGAACGAGAACTAAACCAGTATGCATCATTTCCCACGGATAAGAAAGCAATGCCAAGAACCAAGACAGGCTACTGACTGTTCTTCAGACCTACTTGTGCCCCTCAGCAGCTCCACGATGGATGTGTTCTAGCCTGGGACTGTGGCACCCCTCCACAAAACACAACTCCTAAGGGATGTCTGACCCCCGTGATCCCTCCTCTGCAGAAGTTTTAATAAGGTTTAAAAAAAGGGGTTGATTATTCTTAACTTCAGGTTGCTCCAAAATTCAAGATTTCTTTCTCTAAAAGCCACACAAACAGGGGAGACTATGGAGAGATTGTTTTCAAAGGAAGTTTTTTGTTAATAATGAAACATAAAGCTTCAAGTCCATGAAAATTATCTGGAAGAAAGAAAGAAGGGCTATACTGGGTGTTGCCTTCCACATGACTTACTGTCTTCTGATTCTTCTAGCTGAATGAACTGGTGAATAATGAATAAAAATACAGAAGGGAATAGGAATGAGCATGAGAACAGTATCACACATGGTCTTATTGCAGACTAAAGTTTATAGAGGACTGATCATTAAGCTTGTTTTTCACAAAGTCTGTAGATTGTGGCTATCAGTACGCCGTGAGGAATTTCCCAGATGCACAATACAGGCAATCAAACAGCAAACTCAGAAGTTTGAAGTGCTGTAAAGCAAAAGATAAAAATATTGCCCTAAGGGAAACTAAATAAATGTACTTGGTCATACTTACAACATAATCAGGTACCTTGCTGCAAAGAAATCTACAATTATCGCCTCAGCTATCAATATAGAGAAGTCCTTCTAGTAAGTATGGTATTGAAAACCAAGTGAGGACAGGATAGAAATGCCTTTATGTCTATAAAAAATACTTAAAAACTCTTTCTGGAAGCCTACAGAAAAAATAACTTGTAAAGGATACTGCATCTTATCCAAGCAGAGGTATGTCTGAATTTGTGGGTTCCGCAGTTAAATCCAGTAATACAGCTGGAACAAAGAAATGTTGTGTTGAAGGTCGCATGTGAGTGACCTGAGCTTGTCCTGAGCACCTGCGTCACTGAGTTTCCCAGCCGTACGTTTTTGTCTAGCTACACAGTCCTTAGTCCAGAGAACTAAGGTTCATCATAGCAGTCTCTTTTAGAGCCATCAGAGCGATGCAGAGTAGAGATCAATCAATAATATCATAATAATTGGGATCTAACCTATGAATGAAGATTTGTATTAACATAGGGGAAAAAACTCTGAAAATTAAAAAAGAAAGAATTTGAAAGCTGCTGTAAGAATATCCTAGAGGAGAGAACAACCTGCTCTTACAGTTTTAAGGTGTAAAGTGAAAAAGGATTGCTGTTGTAAGCCAGGTGTCCAAGGCACTGCACATAGCCCTCGGAGTAAAGCCTCTGTGTCCCAAGGAAAGGCACGCTCTGACACTTTCAGCATAAAATGGGAAGCAAGAGAAAGGAGGTAATAGCATAATCCCTTTAAATGAATGCAACTGAGTAAGCATTGGCAGTACTGGGAAACCCAGCCTCCTTCCACCATAGCTCAGGCTGAGTGACTTTTACATGCAGCTGTCACAAACAAAGCAAGCTACTGCATCTTCTGATCACTGGGAAAATATACCCTACTTCAGAAAGAGAAATATCCAAAGAAACCCCCATTTACTATCCTTGCACCTCTCTGAAGCACTCATGAAGAAAAATAACAGAGGGAGCAGGCAATGTAACAGAGGAAGCAAGAGATGTAACCTTGAGTTATGCAACTGTAAAGAGCTGGGTAGTAAAGAGCTCATGAGTTATTAATCACATCTATCACTGGCAGCATTAATTGCCTGGTAACAGAAATCCTAGTGGACCCCATTTGCTGAGTAGTTCTCTTAGAGACGATTGGGAATTTGTGAATTCATGTTATTTTTCCCCTCCATGCTGAAAATCAGTAAAGAAATGGACAAAGCTGGTAACTGAACCACCTACCACTGTCCCTCACTAGAGTGCCAGCATTTATTTATGATGCCTCACACTCAGAAGATCTAGTTCCACTTCTTCCATGCCAAAATAAATATCGAAAGGAGCCACAGCATGTTTAGAAATGCATCACTTTCTCACTGTTGGCAACTATACAGAAGGCACATTTTTGAGGAGGCCATTCATCAGTCTCCAGATTTGAAGGAACACCATAGCTGCATGGAAACAGGGCAGCTTTGAGATGGGGGTACTGGTGCTTTTCCAGCTGCACAGAGCCCACTGCGCTCCCAGTGCAAGTCAGGAAAGCAAAGGGAAGGCAAATGGCTCTGGCTGGAGATCTCCTTTACTGAGTTCTTGTTGTAGCACAGCTGGGAGCTGGGGGGAAAACAAGAGAATGCAAGTGAAGTCTCCCTTTTACAGAAGTATTTCAGTGATCTTGTCTCACCTAAGCTATTAGGAAACATTCACTTTCTTCAGTCATCAAAATAGCAGGAAAGTATTTTAATTCTTTGAATAAAGTTCTGAGTCCCTGTCACCACAAAACCATACGCCTTCTTTTTTAATGCTAGTACAGTACATCCTAGTCAGTATAACCTAGCCCACAATGCAAGTTATGTAATGTACTGCTTTAGATGGACACCAAAAATGTCTTCTCTGTTTCTGAAATATATACACTCTTAAGGAAATTTCAAAATGTCTTTGGAACACTTTTATACTTGGTTTTTTTTCCTCTTATATTGCAATACAGTAATAGTGCCTTCCATAGCAAGGTTACTTTACGTCTATTGAATACATAAGAAATGGCCTCAGCACAATATTCCATGTGATGTAAAACTGAGCATGAGTCTCAAGGCCTACTACTCAGATGAAACATTTTCACCAATACAAAAATATTCTCTAAAATGTTCACATTTTAGAAAATATAAATTATTTAACAGTCAAATTTTAAGCCATAAATTATTTAAGGAAGTCATATTTGCAAGCCACAAAAGCACCAAGGTCTCAAAATGTTAGCAGATAAATAATGAATATCTAACAAGAGGTCCTTGGAACCGAAAAAAATGCCAGTCAGAATTGTGTCACAGCCAGGCTAGTTTGTAAGTTGGAGAATACATTTCAGAAGAATTCAAAATAGGCAACAGATCTTTTGGAACTGTCCAAAAGCAAAACCTCAAAATTACAATTTCAAAGAGACTTTTTCGTTTAATTAAGAAGTCAAGATGGAAATTTGGAGAGCAGAAACTGCAGCTGAAAACCAAATGGAGGTCAGAATTCAGTGAACAGCTCAAAAGAGATGAAGAAAAGTCAAAACACGAAGTAAAAAAAGAGAAGGGCTTTTTTGAAAAGCAGGAAACTGTGGAGACTGGAAGAAAAAGTGAAATGACAGTGAAGTGTTTTAAATATCATAGTATTGCTGCTAGTTGATACTTGATGGAGCTTTCCCAAGAGCTGCTGAGAAGCGACCGCATTTGCAGACTCTAACTGTAAAATAGTACAAGCTACAGCAAAGAGAGCTGTATCTTCATTGCCAAAAATCACCAAAAGTGCGTGCAACAGAAGTTGTGTCAACATGGGCAGGAAAAGATGAAAAGATGACTCTTTACGTAACACCACTCTCTGCCCAGCCACTTGCCTTCCCAGGCATAAGCATCACATCCAGCTCAGCACCAGCAAGGAGACGCGCTCTGGCCACAAGATCCAAGGTATTTTACAGTGAAACTGAACCAATCCAGGTCCTGTGAGGCTGGGCTGAGGGCCAGGTGGTCACAACGTGATAGGCATCATGTTCAGCTCTTTTCCAAGCTGCGGATTCACTGAGCCTTCATGCCGAGGCAATAAACAACGTTTACTCAGAGGGCATTTTTAGGATCAGCATAAGAAGGAATACGTGTTCACCCACTGGAACTGGGTTCACACAAGAAATTAGGTCCTCGGTTGTTGGTTACCTCTGGCAACAGACAAAAAATGTTTGCTCAAACTCAAAGGAGGAAAAAGACTAGAAAATAGAAATCTAAAGGGACGAGACTGTATTTAAAGGTAGGTAAGTTATATGAATGACTCCTGACTGATACTGTCTGAACAGCTTATTTTTCTAAACAGGAATCGGTGTTTCCTCCATAAAATCATGGTTATCTGACTGTGACAAGCTATAAGGACAAGAAGAACTTGTTTGCTTTTCAGCATCCACCTCACATTTTAAGTACAAGTTATTTATAGCAGTTTGCAGAGACAAAAGTCATGATTTTGTCATAATCAATGAAAATCACAGCAGTGTGACCTCCATGCTGTCCTACAGAAACAGACCTCTTTGTCCCTGCTACATTCAGACCTGAAGCATCCTCAAAAGGCGAGGTTTCTTGTGGCGGCATCCTGTCCCTAGGCGAGCCTCTAACAGTACAAATGAGAAAACAACAAATAGCTAAGCTTACAGTCAATAGCTCTTGTTTAATCCAGGATTGGCAACCTTCAAAACAGCAATTTTTAAGGTACAATTTCTGTCAGTGATCTTTTAACATGCTACTCCTCACTAGCAGTTATTACATTAAATAAAGCTCATACTGAAATCTAAGGCATTAACCCCAAAAAGGAATTTTTAGCCTGTTCAGTTATCTAACTCCATGTTATACTAGTGTTCATATACCACCTTTCTAATCTAAAACTAGGCTGCTCTAAAAACCATCCTCCTTTCTGATGGACAGCTTATTCTGTATACAGACAGAAAAGCATTATGATATTTTTCCTTCTTCCTAGTGCTGTTCAAAGAAGTAACACCCCTCCCCTGAAAACTAAGGTATTTTACTATCTGTACTGTATTAGTTAAACAATATTTCTTAAATACAGAAGTACTGTGCTATGTAGTAGGAAGATTGGGGTTTGCTTCAAACAAAATCTTGCTGCTGTTCAGAGAGCAGGAGCTGTGCTTACTACAGCTTTCTGTACGAAATGCTTTCCCCACCCTTTCTGCCTATTGATCCTCTACATTTTCTGAACTCCTCCTGAAAAAGAAGTCTGTTCTTGACCGTTCTTCTTTATTGCTTACTCACCAGTCTATTATTATTTATACGTACGTCAGACATTGTGCCGGCGTTTTTCATGCAGGCGGAAACATAATCTCCAGGTTTTCTCTCTGCTACAAATTTGCCATAGAAAGCAGTCAAATCCTAGCAGTTTGGTCTCCAGCTTAACCTGGTCTGAAGATTTTTTTAGTCTGAACACAGAAAGGGTGCAACACAACTGGAAACATGAGGGCATGAGAAAATAATGGTGGCTTAAAAGAGTAACTCTTATAGCAAATTATACCTTTAAGGAAAAAAAAAGCCTGTGTGAAACAAACTGTTAGTTAAATTTGTTGCCCTTGCATCTGGAGATTTCTAAGTCTACTGGTATTTATGGAAAACAGGCTCTTTCCTCTTGCTGGGTGAAGCCTATTACTTATACAGAAAAATGGGCTTAATCAGCAGAGGCGTAGCTGATGCACGTCCAGAAGGAAGCATAAGGCAGATCTATATCTTCCTCCTGTTCCAGGTGACAGAAAAGCTCATTTCAGGCTTCTCCACGCCAAAACCAACCTGAGCTGTTCTGCAAGTCCAGGCTCTGCTCTTTGTAAAGAAGTCCCAACACCAGTCTCATGGAGATGGTGGGGTGATGGAGCCACTATAATTGATTAGTCCCATCCAAAGCAGACTTATGCATGGAGAGAAGATCTATGACAGTGCCAAGTCTTGCATTATTTTCTTGACATGCCTAAGGTAAATGATTACTGCATTAAACTCTCAATGTCAACAAAAGTACCTAGGCTCTTAAACAAGCAAGAAAAAAAGAGCATGAAAATGCCAACAGACTTTACCATAAAAGCTGAAGACAGCGGAAGGCAAATAAAAGCGGGTTTTTTTGGTAGATCTAAATTATTTCTATCTTACAGCCTAATTTTGGTAGTTCATGGTTGCACTCACAAATCTGCCAGGGTCAAGATGTACCAGTTTTATGCTGATGGCTCATGACTCTGGAGTACCTCAGAAAGAGGTGTGATGCTGTGATGCTGCAAGAATCACAAGAATCCTGTTGGGGGTTTTTTTGGTGATTAATGAAGACAACTTCAACTAAACTTGAAATTAAAAGCCATAAGCTATACTTGACGCTGAAAAGCTAAAGAAATGGCAACAAGTAACACTAAGCAAACTCAAAGAGGATTGAAGTTTTGACCACCATGAAAGAACTACTTTTTCTGAAGAAAATGCAACCTTATAACTAATTTTATCCATAAAAATGCTATCGAAGTGAACTCTATTTAACTATAGAGTACAATTATTTCACAGATTCATTACTTCAAATGAATTGAGGTAATTTCAAAACCTCATGTATCCCAGTGGCCAATGTTTTTGAGAAAAGCCTGTCTTTCCAAGAACCTCTGCCTGTATTTCCCAGACGAGGGTGCAGAAATCTGCACACCTGTTATGGTTTAAGGGTTACCAGCCTGAAAAGGAAGGACAGGTGGTGTCTGTAGGACTCTGGAGGGTCAGAGATCAGTACTGTTCCCTCCCCTTTCCGGCCACAGTCTATAAAAAAAATGAGGTTTTCGTGGGCTTTTCCTGGCTTTCCTGGGCTGCCTCCTGTCGCATCTCGGGACGGCTGGGCCTAGCTCCATGTGCTCGGCAGCATCCACCATCATCTGCTCCCCAGCACCACTGCGGTCCCTGGTGACGAGTCACAGCAGTCACAGCGGCCACGAGGCACTGCTTGGACTCTTCCACTCGGGACTACTGGGATCAGGTTTTGTATGTAGTTAAATATCCTTTGTCCCTTATTAATTCCCTTTTCCTTTCCCCTGTTGTTTTCATTAAACTTGTTACAGTCTTAACTTCCAACCTTGTGCGGAGCATTTTTTTTTTAATTATTATTCTCTCTCTATTCCCTTCTCTTAATCCTCCCCCTGGGAGGGGTAGGGGCAATAGAGAGAAAAATCCTGCTCTCTCTCTCTCTCTGTGACCCTTACATGGAGACAACGCCCTTCCCTCTTGTCACTGCAAAGTAAGTAACACTGGCAAAATAAAGTAACACTGGCACGAAGCTCATTACTATCTGGAAATAAAGGAAATGGTGGAACAAAAGGAAATATGACACAGCCAGCAGAGCTTGTCACAGGTGGCACCATGAGTATCAGGTGATGCACATATGTCTCTGAAGCTTGCAATTTTGAAGATTTTGTGAAAGAAACAGTGCTGACTCATCCCTGCACTGGAAGTGGGAATGAGTTAATGGAGACAAGATGTCAGCCTCACTGCTTATATAGAGAAAGCTTTCGCTTGCCCCTGCAGTGTGCGCCCAAGGGCTGCAGCAGCTGGCAGCATCACCCACCTGTTTTCCTCCTCCAGGTCGGCAAGGATCCTCTCCAGTTCCCCTCTTTCCTCACTCTCCAGAGAAATGAGGATCTGGGCAGGGCTTCGGGGCTGGCTCAGGGGGGACTCCTGGTTCAGACTTTGGCAGTAGTGCTGGATTAACAAGTGCTCATCATCGCTGAAAAACAAGGAAAGATGACACAGGCTGTTCTCTTCTTCACCTTTAACTTCGCAATGCATGTGAGGAGGTGACTCACTCCCACTCTCCCATTTCTTACAGAAAGATTTGCTGAACTCTTTGTAATGGACAGCAGAGCAATGTACCTTAAAGCAAAATCTGCCAAACTGTCTCACTAAGTCTCTGAGAATTTTCCTTCTCAGGTACTTAAAGGTGAGTTTTGCCACAACGAACAAACTCAGCTTTCCTCTTTTGTCTAACTTCAATTAGGAATTTCCTGGAGGAAAAAAATCCATCTTCTGCTGCCTGATCTGTGCTGTGCGTGGGTTATTCAGGCAAAGGCAAGGCATTTCTTTTTATGCCTACAAATTTTCCTTCTTTAATAAAGGTGTCCTCTAGTTGTCTATATTTTTCTATAAAATTGTAAATGGGTTGTAATAAAAAAATACTGCCTTAATCTAATGAAATTATGCTACCTTTCACTGAATTAATTGTTTGTTTGTTCTATTTTAATTACAAGTGATGTACACTGTCAGAATACAAATATATTCTTTTTAATAGGTATGATATCTTTCTTTACTTTTACTGCACACAAAGCTGTCCAGCATTTGAAACAGAAACATCTCTGAAAGCAAATCCAGTTTTGAAGACCTCGACCACCTCCCAGAATTAAATAGGGGGTTTAGGTGCTAAGGAGATGCATCCAGGCCCTAAGCTACGCAACTAACACCAGCAGTAACTGTGAGAAACCACGGAGGGTTTCTCTTGACACCAGAAGTCAAGGACAGGAAAAAAATGACCCTGCTATTGGGAATCTTGCTTTTCTTGTAGTACTTACTTATAACAAAGTAATCCAGTCTAGCTGTTGGTTTTTTTTTCTGTTACATTTGTAATCCAGAATTCAACAGGCATTGTACAAAAATTAGAATTTTTCTTGTTTCCATTTTGTTCCTGAAAATGTTAATGATGCAGGAGTGCAAAAGCAACATAGAGCACATGAACATTGGTTCATAAAAGAGAAATAGTAATTTTTCACAACAAGTATCCTTTCCCTTTTTTAAACAGAATTTTAAAGGCTTGCCAGTTCCTAAATCTATGCTTTTCATGGAACATTTCAACTGTGATTTCCTTCAAAGAACTGTTTTGCATTTATAAATACCTTTATGCATCTTAAGTGAATTAACAGTGAAAAAGTGACATAACTATTGCAATATCATGTCACTTTGCAAGACACACTCTTTTTGTGTGATTTTCAGCCTGCACATGTTTTGTATACGTAATTACAGTGGCACTACAGATCAAAATGTTCTGTGTTATATATATATCTCTATTTCACTCCTTTCCTGCCTCCATCTACCACTCTAACTGCAATTATAAGCCCGATAATCCAAAACTCGTGAGAATGTCAACAAAAAATACTTAGGCATAACCTGACAAACAAAACTGAAAGAATGACAGTCGTGAATTCATGGTGAGCTTTGACTTTGCTGCAATTTGTATGTGGATCATATTTCTTACAAAATTCAGAATGTCCACGCTTATTCTCATTTTAGTAGTACAAACTGAGTAACAAACTGGACAGCCAGTGGTTAACTTATTAACTGAATCATAGTAATACAACTTTTAATTAACCAAAGAAAGAATGGAACAGTAAGATCAAAGTGTAATAAGAAAGATACTGCTTATGTATGCTTTTGTGACTAAGGACACCGAAATATTGCAGTGGAGACAGCAGGAAATTCCCTATATAACCATAGCAATACAAAATTGCCATACAACTTGGAAACAAAGTAAGTTTTCATTAACTGAGTGAACCTATACTGCATATGCATCAGTTCTGAGGTGTTGTTTTAAACTTCCTCCTTTTTTGAATCAATATATTGAAACAATGTACTTGGTTGTACAGGGGATTTTCTTTCAAAGTTGGTAGGTAACAATCCCATCAAGTCAAAAGAGAAACTACTTCAAAACAAAGATACAGCCTTATTACTATTCAAGAACATCTCACAGGCTCACAACCAACCTCATAAAATACTCATGATTTGGAATCTCAATTTAAGTAAGTGAAAAGTGGCCAGAATACTGCACTTTAAAGGAATGCTACCAATTTAACAAAAACAAGACTCTGAATTTTCAAAAAAATCCACCCCTTCAACTGTAGCAAGAATGAGATTATGTAGAATAGAAAACAACACTTTCAGAAAAGTTGCAGTTTGAGTTTTTTTGTATTTGATTGATTTAGATCTGTGCTATGGCTTCTCCTGCACTAATTAACTAAGGCCAAATTTTCAAGCACAAGGATGACTTATGTGCTATTATCTTGTTTCCAGAAACATTACTCATGGGTAGTTTTCTAGTTCTATGTCCATTTGTTCAGAGAATAAACAAGATCAAGAAAACAGTGAGAGAGGAGAAATACATTAACATGTCAGAAAACCACAAAAAGGTCTTGGTGTGACATTAGACTGAACTGCTTTTTAAAAGCTTTTATTTATGACTTTGCATTTAAAGTAGAAAAATGAATGCTTGTCAGTGATCTGTCCAACCTAAAGTTTACTACTTCTATTATTTCACGGCAAGGACAAGTCCCTCTATTTCACATATTTGTAGACCAAAGATTTCTGCTTAGCTCCACCAGCCTTTTGAACGACACTTCGCCCACAACATTTGCAATCTCAACACTATTTAACCATGATTAAGCTTGCTGTTGAGATAGAAGGGTTTTCTTTTTCTCTTTGTCCTTAAAACACATCAGATGATGAGCATTTTTTCCAATATGGGAACTATTTGTTGAATAAATCAGTATTTTTTAAAAGAAATTAGTAATTTTAATTTTGAATGTATCAATCAACTCTTGCATAAATTCAGTATTAAGCTATAAGCCATACATCGAAACACTATGGTACAAATTGAAACAACATGAGTTCATCATGGAATTGAACCAGCTGTGGTACATGGCCATGCAAATTCAGCACTACAGAATTTCATTACAAGTTTTTAACTTTCACAAGAAAACACGTCAAAAATACTAAACCAGCCTACTTACATGCTCTCATTAGGTGAAATACTGTCATTTAGATAAGAACCATTGGTGTTCTCCATTTCTGCTAGCCTGTGGAAAAAGAAATATGACTCATTAAAATCAGTTGTGTTTTCCAGACACTTTATTTGCTCTAACATTCTGGAAAGAATTAAAGACTGTGATGTTTTTGATGAATTTGAAACTCAAATTAATTTACACTCACTGTTGATTATCAAAAAGTTTTGCAACAAGCTATCACAAAGGATTGTTTATTTGTTACAATGACCTGGCTAAACTCACTTCTAAGTTTTCAACCCTTTCTCTGCGGTTATATTCCACTCCTCATGACTAATTAATTCCACAAACAAAGAAAGGCCTTAAGATGCCAGGAGATTACACAAATTGCTTTTTACCCGGCCATGTCATCATCAGAACTGTAACGATAAGTCATTTCTCATTGGTTTTCAACACTCAGCCCCTCCTAAATGTCCTGCCTAATTCCAAAATACCTCTCTTTATCCCGTGATTTTGTGGTAGAGAAATAGGAGGTTGGAATAACTATCTTTCTTTACCTCAACCCTTGTAAATTTGCTCACCTGGCAGAAAAAGTATTTTCATATTTGTGCAATTTACCCATTCTTTGATTCTTAAGAGCAGCATGAAGGCAGACAAGTGAATTAAAGCAGCGATATACCACTATTTTAACCCTCCAAATCAAGGAAATATCCTGTTTGTGGTATTCCACAAGGCAAATTACTTAACATTAAAATGGTACTTGAGATTCACATAGAGTTTGGAGGTCTCTGCTTTTCTGATTTGTACAATTACACCAGGGTCCTTACTAAAAACAAAAACCTACGTAGAATTACCAAATGGCTTTGGTTGGAAAGGACTCTTAAAGCTCATGTAGACCAATGCCCCTGCAGTGAGCAGGGACATCTTCAATTAAATCAGGTTGCTCAGAGTCTAGTCCAATCTGACCTTGAACGTTTTCCAGGGATGAGGCCTCTACCATCTTTCTGGGCAACCTGTTCCTGGTTTTCATCACCCTCATTGTAAAAAAATTCTTCCTTACACTCAGTCTGAATCTACTCTCTTTTAGTTTAAAAACATTACCTCCTGGTCCTATCACTACAGGTCCTGCTAAAATGTCAGTGACCCGAGTGCACAGCTTAACGAAGACCCCACAGGACCTAAAGGCCACTTCTGACTGCAATGCTCTGGCATGCAAGTTAGTTGACAGGCTGGTTAGCAGCAACCACAGGCAATGCTCTGCATCCCAGAGCCCGGAAAACAAAACCCCAAGCCCTATTTTCTTTAGGAAGCCCTCATGTATCAGCTAGCCTTTGGAATTTTTTTTTAAAATGATTATTTAGAGAAAGATCTGCCTAATGTCCAGCTGGTCTCATACCTGCTAGCATAATGTTCAATGCGTGAATGAGTATCATCATGTGAAAGCTGAGGGGACGAGGCAGGCCTATAAGGCAGAAAACACTGATTAATCACAAACAATACCCCTTTGAAAGTAAAAAGACACTTAGCTATACCTATACCCTTACATCTCTATGCCTTATGCTTATGGTATGTTTGATAAACAGCAAGTTATAACTCCAGACGCTGTGTGTGCCTTCTCAAGCCGTTGGTGCGATGTTCTGTGGTACCACACTGGGGATTTCGACCATTTTGCAATCCTTCTGTGGCAATGACTCTTCTTCACACCAAACCCCAAAGAAACCTTTTCCAAAGGATTTATGGATGAGCTTTCACCCTGGTGTTCCCTTCACACCTGCCTCCTTCATTGGTAATTCTGTTTCACATGCAGCCCTGCTGGCTGGAAAGCCCTGCTGGGAACCTCTCCTCTGCCTCCTCCCACCCTGCTCCGGCACATCCCACTTAAAAAAGCCTTTAAGGACTACTCCACGAGCAACTAGAAATAAATACAAGAAACATAAAATGTCTGAAACGAGCCTTTAATAACACACTGTAGGCACTGATGGTTTTGCCTAGTGTCTTTCCAGAGTTGTAATCTGAATCATAAATCAGTGTGTTATACAGGAGAACATTGTCAACTATTTTGGGTTTTCTGCCTGACAAATCAGATGGTTTGAGGTCCTCTTCACTTTGCTGACGATGAAAATAATTCATGGGACTTTCCTCGTGAATCAGAGTATTGTTTCTTACAGGTTCAGCTCTGGAAAACGTCACCATTGAATTATGCTGCCTATGCAGCTCAGAGAGCACCCTATGCTGCTACGTGGGATTTTGCCAATCTACATGGATGAGGAGGTGCTGGAATAACAAAAAGTGATGCAGCTTCCCAAATTGTACAGCAATCTAGTATTTTAGCTAAATTTCAACTTTACTCCACCTCTGCCAACCCTTCTTCTGGAACTCCTGACAGAGGAAGGACTTTCCCTCCATTCTAAATTGTTGAATGTTGTGGTTCAGGCTGGGTCTGCCCAATAGGGATTGCACTGCATTGCAAGAGTGGCTAAGTTTTCTATTTGCTGGTTATACACCAAAACTGTAATAACCTGGTGGTTCATAACTGTGTTGGGAATTTGATAGTCCTGCAGTAAATCTACTAGATTGGTCATCTTCTAGTTTTCTAATCAGCCTGCAAAGGGCTGTAGAAAATTAGGATCCTTCCACATTCACAGAGTTGTCATGCTAGATACACAAAATTCATGACCATTAATGTCTCTTCTTGCAGAACAGCAAAGTTTTTCTCTTTAAGATATTACAGGCCAAGTATCACAAATCTCATTTTGTCTGAAATGAGCTTTGGCCTCCGACTGTACTTTTACCCATCGCAAGTTCAAACAATACCACAGCACACCAGAGGATAAATACTCAGTTCATGGAGTACCTCAGTACAGCAGAGATACACGTGGATGGGCAATTGCTTCTCTGCAACCTGATACCCTATTCTGTGTAAGAACATCTACACTGAAGGGAAGGGAGAGGAAAATGATGCAATTTATCTAGAGGATTGGATTAGAGAGCAAGATAACAACGGTTTTCTGATAAATTGATGGTATCCCCATCTTTTCGTTTGTTTGACGCACAGAGATGTTAAGCTGGTCTAAGCTGGTACTATCATTAAAATAAGAGGTCTTGGTTTCAATGTACACACAAATACTGCTGCTAATACAGTGCACAGACTAGGAGATCTGTGTTAAAAGTAGCTTTAGTTTTGAGCTGGATCATTCTCCTAGTCCCTCTTACCCTGGCACTGCACATGTATTTGTACCATTACAAAGGAAACGACAGCCTCTGGCTGGAACCAGCTGGGCAATGATAAGTGATGTCCCTTTTGGCAGTAGTGCAAGGCAAAAGATGGGCCTGACTCTGCATGACCATATACTGGCTGCCTTGAAACCAAGCTTTACCTTCAGAAGTGAATAAGGTGTGAAATACATACATATATAATTTTTTTAAGACAACACAGTATTGTGTAACTTGTTGGAGCGGCTTCTGTCATTCCATCAACTGCAGGCAGTGGATGAGGCTACGTTTCCAGGTTCGTCTCCACTTCAAAACATACTACAGTGGAGATCTACCTCAAAGCTTTTTAAAAGTTTGCTTATGAAAGCAAAACCTGTTGAGAAGCACTGCAGTCTTCCTGTTGAATTCAGCTGCTCGGAGGTACAGTATTGCCAGTATCTGAGCCAGCCTGAGAACGACTGTGCTGCACTGCAGGCTGTTGTGTAGACTTACTTTTAGATGACCACCTGTACTAGAGCTCACTGCCCTTCCTTTCTGAGCACACATACTCAGTCCACCTAATCAGCTTGAACAGTCAGCAAGAAGGCTGAGAAACACAGCCAATATTTAACCAAGATAACCATCCCTTTTACAGGGGCATCACAGCTGCTTTGCTCAAGCAGGGTCTGCAGGAACAGCCTGAGGAATTCCAGTCTGTCAAGTGGTGACTGAGTGGCAAACACCACCTCCTGCAATTCCCTGCACCCCAGAGACCTAGCTGGCAGGACAAAGGCATTTTTCTTGCTGTTCAGCATGTCACTTGATGTTTCTTAAAGTGCAGAATCAAGTAAATTTTATTTGTGCCACTGACATCACACAGTCCAAGTAAAATGACAAATTCTCACAAAAAGCGAGAGTTGCCCCTTTAACGCCTAGCAAGCAAAATATCTGTGCAAATTACTGCCTAATATTGCAGTCAGAATTACTAACTTCTAACAAAAAAAAAAGTACGTATGTATGTATGTGTTAATAAATGGTTCCAGATATTATACCACATATTGATATCAGGATAGCACTAGCATTGCTGAATGCTGCCAAATTATGCTCTTCTGGAGTACTTTAAAGATTACGAGAAAAGTGGTATGACAGCACCAGAAAAAGCCAAGATCTCAGAAAAAATGGGAAAGTTTTATGATAACCAGGATAAGAGATTTGATTGCTGAAGTTGGAATCAGCCCTGTTACTGAGAAACAGCTTTAAACTTGGCTAGCTCAGTAATTTGTGTTGTAGCCCTGGTGGTCTAGCACTAAGGAAAGGAACAAAGTTAGCAGAACAAAATTCTTCTTTCCAGCCTCTAGTTCTTGCCAGACCAGATGAAAGGACTGTGCTCAGAAAGATACCCGAGTTGGTCTGATAAAAGGTGCAGCCTCTCTGCACAAACTCTGCTTCTCAGGACTTCTCAAGTTTTCTTAAGTGTTACATGTAAGTTAAATTCGCTGTAGTATACAACACCAAACCTTCAGTGTGAAGCTATCAGTGCAGGCATACCACAACGTTATTGCAGTGAGTGAGCCAGAATTAGGCAAGTTACTGCAGCTTAATTTCATGTTATGTCAGGCAAAGCAATGGCATTCCATATTATCCAAGCTTTCTGTAAATGTTACTTTTAACTTTGCAGTTGCCCTAAAGGGTGAGAAATCTGGATCCACAGTTGAGTATATCGTATGCTGCCATCATCCCCAGATGCATTTATAAACGAAAATGCATCCTAAAGTTCAAAGCCCCTCTATTAGTCTGGCTCCAGCCTCTTGGCATGTTCTGAGGGTGAACCCTCAAGCATATGAGGTGTGCAGTACTATATGTGTTTCTTGGTTGCTTAAAGTCAGTTTCCCAGAGGAGGAGCACTTCATTTGAATTCCCAATTTTTTGTGCTCCAGACAAAAAATATAAATCAATATTCAAATGTATACATTTCACTTTTGTTTATTCTACCAAAAATTCAATGAAGGTGCAAAGCCATATACATTTCACCATATAGAAATATATAAAATTCTATTCATTACTTTCTCATTAGGTATCAATATGCGAATTAAAAATAATCCTTATTTAACATTATTCTAAAATCAACCATGTAACACTAGTAGTAGCAAATGCCACAATGGTAAGGATATATATATAGCTAGAGATATATAGATAGATATCTTTAGTTTATGCTGAGGGTATTACTACAACAGTAAGACAATGCATGTGCAGGAATGGTGCAAGAGTGAAAATCCAGTTCATAGCTGAAAACTCCTGCTTATTTAACTTCTGAAATAAATACAGTAAACAGTTCCCCATTTCAGCCTTCCTTCACAGATTTTACTGTATCTAATAAACTGTAAGAAAATATTCAGTGAGCTTTGAATTAATTGGGCCACGCGAGTGTGTGGGTGAGCACAGTTGAGCGTGAAACCAAATTATAGCTTTCTCTATAAACCGTCATTCCTGAATGAAATCCATCGAGTTCAATTTATATCTTCCAAAAAGCATTTAGTATACATTCAGAGGCATCGACACTTATTCAGAAACACAGACTTTTGAACGACAAACTCTCATAAGCATTAGTAGGACTGCACCGATATCCCTGTTAATTCAATGAAAATACATACTCCAGAAAGAGTATACAGTACAGAATCCACAACTGCTGGGAATTCCTGGATTTATCCCATTCTATGCATTTGGGATCAAAACCTTCCTTCAGAGAGCGTACCAAAGAAAATAATCGTAAAGAAAGAAGGAAATGAACTTATGTAAAACTAAACAAAGAAACAAACAAAAAAAGTGAGGGAACGCAGCAGCAGTAGCAGCAGCAGCACACTTCAGCAAAAGTACTCACGCAGAATCTACTGGCCAGAAGTTGATCAGAGTAACAGGACTGCAAGACAAAAAATGAGGAGGTGAAGAGAGAGGCAGAAGAAACTCAGCAGCAAAATAATTACAGAAAGGTTAAAAAAAAATAAAATCACAACAACTAAAAAACAGAAATCTAACAGACCAACATGAATGACCGTGAAGAGCAACCAACCAAAAAGTGAGAAAGAAGTTGAAATCTAAAATTTAAAAAGAGAGAAAGAGCGAGAACAAGCTGCGTGCAATTGCCATTAAACAACTAATTAAACTTGTAAAAAAACCCAAAGGGAACTGGGTTAACTCATTGATTTCTCCCTGTGCATCATTATTGCTTTTTTTTTCCCATAAAGACATCAAAGCCATTTAATAAGACTAAATTTATAGAGTGAGAAAAGAAGAAATCAGATGGGAAGCTTGCAAACACAGCAGCCTAATTAAAAAAATAAAACCACAGAAAGATATCCATTTGGAAGAAAATAAAAATTTAATGAAGAGATCATTAGTCTTCAAATTGCCATATCAAACTTAAAAGTTTATAAGGCCGTCAGAAAGCCAGGAAGTATTTCTTTTTTACCAACTGAAGCTGAAGTTCCTGCATAAGGGCAGGTGAAAACAGACAAAGGCAATGGCAATTGGAACCCCAGCTTGTGTTTTCCTGCCAGCCGAGGTTAACAGAAATGAAAGAAATAAAGAGGCTTTATGCATTTAGGAAGTGAAGAGAGTTGGCACCAGCTGGGGAGCTCGGAGAGCAGACCAAATGAATTGCTACTTAAGACACTTTAGAGCTACTCACGTTTCCATGTTGTCTCCCTCCAAGACAGTTTGCACAGGCAGGTAGCCCATTCGGGGGTGCTTTGCAAAATATCTTTTTGTTCGAAATTTGTTTTTTAGTACCTTGGCAAAGTCACGGACGTCTTCTCCTGAAGTTGTCTGAAAGCCACAAATCACAATGAAATCATCTTTCATGAGGTTATTATGGCTTTTGGTTGCCTCTTCCTTTTCTTGGTCACTTGGAAGAGCTGTGGCCACACCAAGCAGAGCTGCCAAAGGCTTGGCCTCTGGAACTGCAAATTTTATTTCTTGATCACTGTCACCTTAACATGTACTACGCAGTGGGGAGGAAGGAGCAAAAAAGGAAGCTCCAAAAACCCCTGGCAGGCTCATGCCCCGTCTCAGGTGATCTCAAGGGGACAAGCAATAATGAGATGAGAATTTTTCACTCCCTCAGGTGGCTCAGAGGATTCTCCATCTGCTTTTTGTTCAGCGCTAAAATGGCTGTAACAGAGGACACACAGCCAAGTCCATGTGTCCAGCCAGCTGCTTCACTGACTGCATCCTGACTCTTACTACACGCTCATATCTACACCTCTCAATTGTCAGTACATGAGAGTCAGACCCATGCTCTCAGTACGTTTCCTTTCTAGATTCCGTTCTCAGCCTCCTCTGCCATTAACATTTTGATCAAAGAGAAACAAAAAGCAGGTGAGAGCTGCTGAAAGCTCTCAGATCTGTTATTTCTTCCCATGCCTGTTTAATCTGAAGCTAGCAGGCATTTAGGATCAATACCCTGAGGAGAGCACAATTCGCACAGGTTTCTACTCCCTTGCCTGCAGTCAGCTTCCTTGCTGCTGCAGAGACCAGCGGCAGAGCACAAAGCAGAATTAGTTTCCTAAAGACCAGAATGAGCCAGGAAGAGTTCAAAGGATATCTGCTGGGAAGACGCAAGGCTTCTTGCGAGCCTGATTAAGAGTCGGGCGATTTTCTGAAGAATTTTAATGGAAGACTTGGGTTACTTTAGTCAGGCTGCACTTCGTTCTCTGCACCTTGATGAGACACTCGACCCTGAAATACTGCTATTCTACAGTAAATTAAGTTCTTCCTGACCCACATAACGATATCAATTCTCCAGTGTATCTAATTTGAAAGAAAGAAATGAGGGGAAAGTTAATCTTTCTGGCATTTTTTAATGAGTTCTATGTCTTCTATGGAGAGAGGAAGGAGGTGTTGGGACCTATCAAGTCAAGACAACTTGCACAGAGCTGTCAAAACACAGATGTATATATTTTTAATGATTGCCTGGGTAGAAAAATTAATTGCCCTGAAAAATAATCTGCAGAAAGACTGAAATGCATTGACAGAAAGGACAAATACTATCCCTGATGACACCTACAAGCTTCATGTAAAGCTCGAAAGAACTTAGCTCTCTTTCTGGTTGGTCCGTCTGGTAGGAAAATTCAGTGTGAGCAACAACTGGCGGAGAAGTGACACAGCAGAACCTACAAGCCAGTACAGCAGCACCTGTGTTTTCAAGAAACTGAGATAATGCTCAACAATATTAAGTATCACTTCCTCAGTAAATCAGAATTAAAGACATTTTGGGGAAGGAAGGGATTAAGTCGGCCCAGACCACGCAGAGGACTCCAGAAAGGGGATTGACTGAAGCGGCCTCACATGGCCCAGCAGGAGGGAATTCCCTCTGCCAAACGCCATCTGCAATGTCTGCTAGGAGAGCTCCTAACAAGACTGGCATCAAGAGAGCACACAGAGCATATCAGCTAGGAACAGAGAAAAACTTTTAATAGTTAGTCTCGCTACAAATGGATTATGCACAGCTTTCTGTTCAGTTTGTTCACCTGTGGCATTCTTAACCATATTTCTGCTTTGTCTATTTTCAATGTTGTGAGCACTTTCCATTGCGTTTCACTGCAATCTGAGTTAAGTGTTTTCAGGCATTATCAACAACAAAACATTCTTTGCTGCTGTAGTTGGTAACACAAGGATGCCGAGAAGAAAATACATCTTCCAGTGACAACCAGAAGCACCAGGTACCTCTCATACAATTCAATTTCCATTTCAAAAATGTTCAAGGAGCACACGAAATGCAAAGAAAATGGGATTATTATGTGGACAAGATGATAGGCTTAGGCTATTTTCAGCCAAACTTTCTGATTTATTCCATAGATGTTTTATTCCACATGATTTTCAGAGTAAAATCATACTAAACAAAATTCTCAGCAAAACCGATTTATGTGGAAGAAACAGTGGAGTTTCAGCATCCCAGCATCAAAGCAATATATAGGCAGCTGGGCCAAGCAGGTTCCAAAACTATTCTAAAACTACTTCACGATATAAGGAGAACTTTCCCACCATCTTTTTCCCGTTTGGTTTAAGAAAGTGTCTGGCCAAACATCCACCCCAGACCTCAGCCCCAATTGTAACCACCAGCTGCAGAAAGGTGTCTTGGTTTGACATGCTTCCTCCTAACAAGGTGGTTTTTATGCTGGCGTGTCACTGTTCGTTAAACCCAAACAGAAAAATGATGCTACATTTAAATCCCGCTCTATATGTTTTTTCATTGGAAGTCTCTTAAAAGGCACCTCTCTTTGAACAATAAATCAAGATGTGTTGCTTTCAGGAATAATTGTTGCAATTTTTCTGTCTAAATTAAAATTAGGGAATTTCCTTGCCCTTCTTCTGCCTCAATCTTTTGCAGGAAAGGAAAAGTTATCACATGCCTCAGATATTTAGCATGAATTCTCAAATTCCCCACAAGCAGACTTAAAGATTGCAGTGCTCCAAAATTTCGTGGAAGTAAGAGGGAGGGGGAAGAAAAATACCAAAACACTTCATTGTGCACATCTAGCTATAGCGTAGATACATCAAAGAAGGCATCACGTCTTCTGTCTGCCAAAATGCCCTTTAAGGTGAGAGATTTGTCTGCAGGAAGAGAAAAAAAATGCTCTGCAACCTGCAAATCCCTTTTCATTCATTTAGAAAACAATTACATACTAGACACAATAGCTTCAGTGGACGTCTTGCTCAGTCACACAGCACTTGGGTTTATTTTTTCAATAGCAGCAACACAAAAAAAAGATCAGGGCTTGCTGTGTGACACATTCACTTTTTTTTCCCCTCAGTTAATCCTTCTCTAATTCAACTGGCTGCTGGTGCAGCCAGGCACAGCACATTAGCATGGGCTGCTGGAGTCCAGGATTCACAAAAAAATGAACTGGCTGTGAACGGTTCTTTATTCTGACCCGGCAAACTGGATGCGGTCGCAAGTTTTCTGTTCACCACTGTGTTCACCTGTCAGTAACCTGTATTTTTAGGGAGAACAGAAACCTGCCAGACCCTGGGTTGCAATGAGTTGCTGCAGGCTGTGGGGATGTCTCAAAATCCTTTTTTGCTTCTCTCTCCTCAAAACACATCCTACGAACAGCTTAAGAAAACAGTAGCAAGATGTTTGTTTGCGCACTCTGTGCACCATTCACAAATCTCCCCTGTCACTGATTAGCAAGAATAAGAGTGGCAAACAGCAACGAGAACACGGTAGCCAATTTAGCAAGGAGGTATTCAGCTGCAGCTGGAAGGAATGCTCTAATGCTGTCGGTCACTCGCTTTGCCTACAGCTGGGATCATGAGAGCCTGCTCTAGGAAAGCCTGAGGTGGAGGCATCTGTTCAGACCTGCCCTGGCAGCGCCAGCACTTCCCTCCGACTGCTGTGGCATTGCCCTTTCCAGGAACCTCAGCCCCCAGGGGACACCGCCGAAAAAGCAGCAGCCAGTGAAAAGTCACAAAGAGCTAGCGAACACACATCAGTTGCCCTTGCAGAGATTCGGATTAAATACTGCCATTTAAATGCTGCAGCAAAAGTTGATGGATAACGTAAATAAATATCCATAAATTAACACTACAAAAATACTCGTTCCGCTTTACTATAATATTTCAGGGGAATAATTTTTCCTCTCTCTTTCCTAAGTTTTTAAGAAAAGGCAAGAGTCTTATTTTGGCCAAGTCTTTTTGTTTGGACAAAGATGTAAAGACTATTCATATACTTTTATGAGGCTAGCCCACGTACAATTTTGATGCTTTATTTTCACCATTTATATTTGACCCGCAGATGAGAGTGCGAGACGAGGAATGATCCCATCACTCTAGGAAATGACAACCAGAGAGTGCACTGCTTCAAGACCACCACAAACAAGAGCAAAGGCAGATGAAAGCTCAGTCACGCTGCATCGCGGAAAGGGAACTTGTGAGCTCCTCTAATTTATACCTTTCTGCCCTGGTCATGAGTGGCAAAAAAAGAAGCAGCAGCACACTGACGGAGCAATATGGAATTAACCTTTGCCAGCTGCCTGGTATGAAAGAAATGTTTACACAAAAGCATTCCTTTTGAGAGCTGTGAAACAAGGGTGAAGACCCTCACCACACCATCAGTGCAGCACATCTGCACTGCACTGCACACGTCAGCTTCCAGTCTTCAGAGATGAAATCTAGCTTGCTGCTCTTGAAAGCTTCCCTGGTATTTCATAACATCAAGTGATTACACAATACAAAGGTACTACTAAATAGTAAATAACTTCATAATGCAATTATAGTGTGGCAGGGAAAACAACTTGCTGAGGAAAGGAAGGAAAATCTCACACTGATACGGAGAAAACATTGCAGCCGAAGATATGAATGAGTATTTAGACAAATCACAGGCTCCTTGCAGAATCCATAAAGTGAACTATGGCACTGAACATGGAATGAGTCATTAGCACATAATATATTACAACACAGTATTGTACAAACAACGAGCTTCAATTTACTTCAAACCACTGTAAAATCCTTTCCTATGCATCGGAGATTGCTGGCATGTACAGTACATAAAAGGTGATTTAATTATGGGGAGGGGAAGAAAAGCCACTCAAATGCTCCATTACCTTGCATATAGGAAATGAAGTTTTTCCTTTCTACATAAGAAGGGGCAGTAAGGGTCAGTAAAACAGCTACTTACTGGTGTGCAGTATTCCACCATGGGATAGTGCATTTTATGACCTTTTGCAACACGGCCAGAGAAGAAGCAACTTTGGCAGATGTCATAGTTAAAGTGCTTTAAACTTCTGTACCTAAGAGAAGGAGGAAAAAAAGCCATAGCTTCAGAGCTTTGTATGTGAATGCTTCATATCAGCTTGTCACGTTTTCTGCATCAGTAGTCTCTTCTCTATCAATGTGGTGTGTAACGCTGGGCAATGCCCCTCCACCACTGAGGGACAGCTATTGCTGCCTCAGACGTTTATCAAACATCTACACGCTCGCTCTTAAAACAGGAAAAACACCAGCATGCTTGTTTCTATAACGCTAATTTCAGTTCTTTTGCCCTTCATCATGATTCTTAACACAGAATGTCCTGAGGAAGTAGAATTCAAATAGGTAATGCCCTCCTCAACAACAAGTGACTCCAGCAAACTCTTAAGTGCTGCAAACAAGGCAGGAATTTGTCAGTGTCCTTCCTCTATCAAAATACTTTTCCTCTCTGGCATTCCATCCATGCAAAACTCCGAATGCACTTTCAGGCCATTATTTAATCTCATCAGCTCTCTGAGGCAGCTAACTGCTGTATCTGGTATGTTGAAGTGCTTGAAAGAGCCGGAGGCATAAGGGTTGTCTTGTTCCAAAGATGCGAAGCAGCTCAGTCACAATGACCTCAAAAGAGCATTGTTTTCCACCTTCTGAGGCACACAGTATTAGCTTTCTCAAAGCCTTCCAATACAGTGTCTTTTTGTCAAGTGTGTACACAGGCTCTCAACGACTTGCAGAGCCAGAGAAAAAAATCTGTGACAGACAGATTCGACTATCATGACAATAGATTTGTTATATAAATGTAAGAGCCAGATGAGATCAGACAAGTAAAGTTGGACACGGAGAGCTGCAGTGTCTGCTTCCCGAGCTCTCGATGCTCACTACAGACTATCCATTTACTTGCCATCCTTTGATTTTCCAAATGCTGCATTTCTCAATTCCACCTACTTGTCTTTGGCTGTTTATACAAAACCATGTGAGTAATTCAGTAGTTTCATAAACTGTATCTGGGAACGGGAAAATTAGACTTTGTGGATGTGTTGAACTACACACAAGTCATCTCCTAGCTCTTCCTCAATAATATTTATCACTTCACAGTTAAGATATTCAAGGGGAATAAAACCAGGAGAAGAATTTAAATGATTAGAGGAACAGTCTCACTGAAGAAAAACTCAGATTCAAACCAAAGCAGTATCTTCATTACTTCCCCCATTCCCCACTGCCTGTGAAATTGCGTAGGAGAATTACGGGCTTTTTATGCCCCACTACAGGCATAAAAGCAACACTCGTGCTCTCCCAGGTTAGAGAGATGACTTTTCTATGTAGCACTGCTTGCTGCTGTTGTCTGCTTGGGTTTTAGAAACAAAATTACAGAAAGCTCTTTGTAAACAACAGGATACCATAGAATGAGAAATGCCAATGGTAAAAGAAGACCATGCATAAAAAGGACAGAAACCATACAAAGCAGCTATTGAGAAGCAAAGTGATAAAACAAGTCCAGGCATAATTGGAAGTGAGTATTTACTTAGCCGTTAAGTGGATTCTCAACAGGCGTACCAACACAGCCATTTTACAACACAGCGACTTATTCATTGCCATGGCAACCATGGTGTTGATCCAGATGTTTAAATAGACCAGCAACATTTCCCCCACTCCAGGTTAATGTTCCACCAAGAACATTCTTTCCCTGAGAAACGCATATGTAGCTTTACGCGTCTGCGAATTTCCAAGGCACTTCCTTGCTTTATGCCATGACAGAAAGCAATTAATTAGGATTCAATTCAGAAAAACCTAACTGCATGTATAGGACAGATTGCATGTAAAGCGAAGTGTAGTAGTTGTGCAATCCACAATTACTTTGGCTGTGGTATGGAAGGACTGGGACGCAAAGAAAGGGCTGTATCTTAACTGAGAGATTATTTTTGTTCCACTGAACTCTTGAACTTCTGTACCAAATCTAGATGTCACTCTCCTTCATGCCCCATCACAGTTATTTTTTCCCTGAACACCACACATAAAATCGACCATATGATTTGCCTGGAAACAAGCGGAACTCTTGATCCACCAAGCAGTAGTACACATGGGAAAGGAGTGAGCTGGTACCTGAATCCAATAATCGGGCACTCCTTGCAGATGTTACACTTGGCTTGGTGTTTGGCGGTCTCAGCAGCAGCCACCCTGTGCAAGACGGGCAGCCACACCATGGACTGTGGTTCCAGCCTCATCCAGTCCAGGAAGAGGGCTGCTTCGATCTCCGGTTTGTTGTTGGCCTGTAACACAGAGGGAAGAAAGGCAGAGGCTGAGCACAAGTGATTTGTCTACTACCAGCTCATTAACAGTGCAAACCATTCGTTTCCTGCCTACTCTGCACCTTTTCCCTAAATATACTCCAGCTTTTCCCCCAGTCCAGCCATTCATTTAAAAAAAATAAAAAAATAAAAGTCTTCAGCATCCTGTCTTGAAGCCAGGAACTGAACACTATTATTAGCATTTCAAATCTCTCTTTCTCTTATTTCTTATTACAATAGACAGCACTACCATGTACTCTGTCACAGAGAAAATCATACATTTACAGGATCACCTTTGATGCCTGATCTCATGTTTCCCATCTCTCTTATTTGAATCTGCATAGCAGTGCTTCTCACCTATTTTAAAAACTGTTAGTTATGCAAGCCCTAAAAATCGCACTTCTTTTGATCAAAATTCCTTTCTCTTTAATGTCCTTCATTATCATACTGACCTTTCTTCTGAATGCACACATAAAGGAAATCATTCAAATCCCTTCTCAAGCCTGTTGTTGAACATGTAACCTCTCCGCCTCCTTAAATGCCTCAAAATCCCTCTTCCCACCATATAATCTCTAAATTTCCCGTCACTGTCTACAAGCACAATACAGTTTTGTCCCACAGAATACAATCAATATACCCTCGTATTCCATTACTTCCCACTTTCACCTCTTTGCCAACAGCAGGAGAGCCTACGAACACTTCCCGGCAGCCCCATTCCTCTGCTGCCTTCCCACCACATCCTAACCAGGGTGGTTATTGCAGGTATCTCTTCTCCAATAACTCTGAGGCAGCTCAGTCGCAGAACTGAATCCCATTGTGGCAGGCACCACGCACACATCAAAAAATGATGTATCCTCCCTACCTGGCAGCACGTACAGTATGGGAACAGAAACAGCAAAGAGATGATAAGCACAAGGCAATGGGGGACAACAGCAATCTACCTACATGGGCACAGCAGGCACTGCAAAGAACATTGCAGAATAAAGGCAAAGAGCATCAGAAGGGATTTTTAAAGAAAGCACTGAAGTGACAGAGTCAATGTTGATGGAGAATATCTCTCAGGTGTGCAGGGTGGTGCAGAACCAGCACGAAAGTGGTTATCTGAGAACCTGGGAGCTGATTTCAGTGCTGTAAGAGGGCTGATGGCTCAGGTGGACACAGTGAAGGGCTCTGGCAGTGAGGACGGGAGGGAGGAGGAGAAGTCCAACAGCCGAGCGCTGAAGTGGGGTACCGTCCTGACTCCATTTCACTAAACCATCACTATGTGCTAATTCAAATTCCTTGAGACATTTCCTTCCATGCTAACCAACAGAAACAGCATATTTATGGGCTGAATGTATTTAAATCCTCTGTTTTCCTTTTTCTCTGGGCTTTCAAATACAGCCCTCAGCGGGCCAGTCTTTTATATCTCAAACTTCACAAGGCAGACTGTCTTCCTTTGTGGTTTCAAACCTATTTGAAGCATTTAAATAAATAATAAGCATTAATGTATCATGTACATGGACCAAGATGAATAAGGGATTGAGTGCTGGGAGTTTTTATGCTTGCTCTCAATTACTCTTCCAGCTTCTCATGAAATCTGAGCTTAATAGGACCTAGCTAAAACCTTATTGAACTAAAAATGCTAGCAACGAATTTGGAGAAAAAAATATCACGGCTGATCTAAAGAAAAGAAAGCTATAGGGAAAACCAATTAGTTGTGTGTTTGGCTGTTGTGTGGGTTTGGTTTTTCTTTAAGCCAACACTGTTTATAATCTTGACAAACAAATTAACTGATCAATACTTGAAGACTGAGAAAAATGCAAAGTCTCTTAGGCAGAACCCCTGGCCACAAGAAAGATGCAGAAATAAAACCCCAAAATATCTCCTGAATAATGCATTGCATTACTTGAAATACTGCTGCAATACTTTGGTTAATTAGAAATAAAGAGATTTTTTTTGGTCAGGGCTTTCATCTTAAGATGCTAATTTGGGAAACCATCTAAAGACTCCTAGGACTGTATTTAAGACACATATATAGGGATTTCTAGTACAGTCATACACATCCTTTTTGGATATTTAGGGTAAAACCATCAAACCACAACATATCTGCAGTTATTCAGATAAAGTCCTTCACAATTCAGTATTCACCACAGTTCTTATATGAAATGGAATAACCTTTTTTTTTCCATCCCTTGAAATATTTCTGGAGACTTCTGCATTAAATCCTACTCCTTTGTTTTTCTCTTGTAGCTACAGAGCTTAGGAACACCCCACAAAGAAAAACAGAGAGAAAATAAAAAATACAATAAAGTCCAGTCAACATTAGCAACAGAATTTCCTCAGAACAGCAGATACCGTCTTGTGCTGCAGGACATCAATAAATTCAATAGACCTAAATAGATTCTAGAACTCTGCTAAGAGAAAGACACATTTATAATATATTATTATCTATATGTCTACTTTCCAGCTAGCAGCCAGGGCAGTGAAGGGGCTGGGCAGAGTCTTTCTGTGGCTCACTCAGTGAGCCAGCATCAGCCACGAACTACACTGGCAAACCATTACCCAGCCTAGCAGGCTACACTTTCTATACAGGGCTTCTCTAAGCCTCAGAAAAATTTTAAGAGGATCTCTTTAATATGCCATTTCTAATAGAAAAACATGAAGGGTGCAGAAATGCTGCAGTGCAAGCTGCAGTCAGAATAAGAATGAGCCGCTCAAAGCGCTGCTCTTCACTTGTAGCTGCTTTAAATTTGCAGGGAAAATGTTGCCGCGATGAAAGACTTTCTGTAACACCCCAAGATCTATTTTAATTTTGCAGTCATTGTCGATTGACAGTAGTCCCAATAGCTGACTACCCAGAGCTCTGCACGCTGGCTGTACAAAACCTGTGCTCACAGAGATTAGGTGCATTAAAATGTATCAGAACTGGTCCCGAATTATATTACAGGAAGATTTAAAACCACGTGGAGAAAAGCTGGTCGGGGTCAGACAGTATAGGACAGACAGTTCTCGACTGTTCCCTCAGCTGCTATCACGATTTTTTTAATAATCTCTAAATCCAGTAAAGGCAGCAGCTGAAGACTTTACATAAGGGAAAAAGTCTGAATTCATACAGTTGGTATCTGAACCAACAAGATCAAGCTGTAAATAATATTACTGGTTCTTCCCTTGAACGCATTTCTGTGCAACTCCCAATTTTTATGGTAATAACAGAGTGAATCATAAAGTAAAATTCATAAAGCCCTTTCCAGCTTACAAGTAACAATTTGTTATGGGGGACATTCAAATTCATTATGTTCCAGACATCTGTTTTTCAGTATTTATTTTGCAGAAACAATGGAGGAATAGGAAGTTGGGTGGTGCTAGCATCTTTATACAATATTTGGGAGTTGAATTTTTCAAGTTTTTTTTCCCTCTTCTTCTAGCTAGTAGTTCAAAAAATACTCTATGTTCTATTAACTTTATCTATTCATAATATGAAATATGCTCCAAAATAGTTATGATTTTACATGAACAATGTGATATGTTTTTAGACAGAGTCAGACAATATAGCACAAATTTCTGATAACATTTTTGATGAGCTTCATTCTGTCTATGTGCAATGTAGGAAATTAATTAGGAATAAATTAATGTCCTGGTTTCAGCTAAATAGAACTAATTTTCTATTTAGTGATTTTACTTTTCAGCTCAGTCTCATCCAAGTGACTGAACTTGCTGAAACTAGCAGCACGTTCTTCCAGTGCATGCTACTATGAGTGACAATGTTCAAGGTCACTGTCTCACCCTGGGTGTTGTGTCTGCGCCTTATGGGGGGGGTAAGTGGACCCAAAACTGACCAACGAGGTATTCCATCCCACATATGTCATACTTGGTATAAAGCTGAGGGATCACGAGGGTCTTGACCCTTCCTTCCATCTCGACCCCTTCAACAGCCAAAGTCGGAGCAGAAGCCTGCTAGCTTGCCTGCCTCTGATCCTGATTTGTGTGTTTCTGCATCCTGCTCCCACCTGCTGCTGAGTTTGGTCTGGGACTTTTCCAGTGCCCTGCTCTGCAGAGCCTCCGGTGACGTATTCATCACTGGGGGAGGGTGGAGGAGGATTTTATATTGGTTTTATATATATTTGTACATATTTCATATATATATTTCATTATTTTCCTATTTACAATATTATCCTGTAGTATTAGTATTACTGTTTCATTAAATCTGTTAGTTTATTTTCTAACCCATAAAGTCTCTCTCCCTTTTTCTCTTTCTCTTCCCTTCTGGGGAGGGAAGAGGGGTTAATAGAGAGCGTCTCTCCAGGATTTAGTGGCCAGCCCAGCCCTAAACCTTGACAGTTAACATTGTTAATTTAATCGTGCTTTTCATTTGGGATGGAAAGCTTCATGTTAGTCTAGGTAAATATTATATAAACCAAACTGAGGAACGGGGTTCTTAGGACTTGTTAAGGTTTAAAAATGCAAAGCAAGCCATGAAGAGCGGCCTTGACTCCTCGGAGTTAGGCCAAATCCTGTTCAACCTTGTCTTCCACTCTTGAGTGGCTTCCGCAATATGTTTGTGTTCTCCCTGTTGCTGGCTGGTAAGAAATCAGAAGTTGAGAATTTATTGTTTCTGAGACAAGTGCTGTTTCATAAACAAGAAAGAGAAGATTAGTATAAATGCAGTTTTGGCGATACAAAGTGCTTAAATCTGCCTTGACCCTCGGACTCTTGCTTAAGATCATTACTTAAACCCCTGCATGACATTTGGTTGCATTGACTACTCCAGTAAATGCTTTTAGGGTTGTGGCAAAGAGTAATAAAATAAAAAACATGAACCCAGAAGTTAATTAGTGCACAGTTTTATATCATCCACCCTTGAAAAATACCATTTTCCTGTTTCCTTTCCTTTATACACTAAACCAGTTTAAAATAGCTCTTTAAAGCAGTTCACTTGTAGGACTCTTCAAGAGTGCATCCCACAGTCAGGCACAGGTTCACAAAATTCTGCTGAAATAAAACCTGAATTGCTGTTTTATGATATTTACAGCACAGCAGCTTGAGGAAGGATTTGCTAGTTCCCTTAGGCCAGCTCTCCTCTGTCAAAGCCAAAAGCAGAAGAAATATCCTATGAATAGAAACAAGGGCTGCCTGGATCTTTCAAAAGAGATCAAGTCCCTCGACAGTAGCACTGCATTTGTACGTTATTTTCATACAGATCTCTAGATAACTATATATGCTTATTTATACACAGTATTGCTATTTCCTAACTGTTAAAAAAAAACCCAAAACAAAACAAACCCAACCCACCCTTCACAAAAAGCAAGTGTCCCATCAATTCAAATCACAGCATTTATGGCCAAAGTCACTACTAGAATCCTGGCCCAGGATGTGCATAAACCCCACCTAAAAGGGCTAACAGGCCCCTATTTTGGCTTTTATTTGTCTGAATAAATACGACGGATTTGGACACAGATGGCTGTAAAAACACAGGCTGATCTTGTCTGATCATTGATCAAGTACAAACCTAGAAATGAAGACTATATAACACAGAATATTAAAAGACTTTCCTCTTATTAACTGTACATATTTAACTACTCCTTAGCTTCATCTGTAATAGTTCTTCGTATCAAGTACTCTACCTCAGGTACACTGTTGGAAGAAAGCATACTTGAAGTGTTTTATAACCAAGAACCAAATATCCAAAATTTTATTGAGAAACAGCAAGAGACAATTTCATCTGAGCTGCACTCTGTTTTCGCATCACATTTCTTCAGTGTCCCAGTGTGCTGGTAACTCATCCAAGGCACTGATGTGAATTCCTAGGTTGTATTTACACTATATAAGGAAAGCATATTAATAATTTTCTACTGAGATTAAAACAGTGCGTGTGTCCTTCAGTCCATAACAATTCCTTATCCTGTTTATTTAAAAAAAAGGTACCCATCATAGATCCAAAAGGAAACTCCTTTCACACTGCGGTAATACTGAAGTAATTCCATTTTTCACGGATCTATAGATTGCTTTGATGCAGCCCAAGCCCAGGCAGAACCATACAATCTTTATATGCTCATTAGATCAAGCTCTTTGCTTTCACTTAAAGTAATTATTTAAAATCTCAAAGCAGAAATTACAACCCCCTGCCCTACACAGGAAAGATGAGTCCCATCAAATCCTTGTTCAGTAGCAGCAGCTGCCTGTGGTACGGGGACCTGCTCATGGGGAGCAGGCAGCGCTGGCAGGAGCAGGCAGCGGGCAGGCTGCTGCCAACAGCAGGGCTGGGAAACCCCCACTTCCCAACCCTCATTCCCAAGGACTCCCACTTCAAACTGAAAAGCGGGAGAGATTTCCTTTATCGCCGGTAACAGTAAACATCCCCTTTTTTTCTGCTGTTGTGCAGACGGACAAGGCCGTTGCCAGGGCACCTAACCCAAGGGGGTTGGGAGAGACCTTTCTGAAGCACACATTTGTTGCAGACTCTGACATGACTGCAATTTATCACTGGCTTATCATCACCAGAAAGAAATAAAAAAGGGGGAAAAAAAAAACCTAGAGAAAAAACATTCCTCACTGTGGGCGTACAAAGACTGACTTTAGTTTCCACACACTAATGTAAACTATGAATCCCCACACTATTTTTAAAAATTGAATTATCTCACTTCAGTAAAAGGAGACCGCTGGGAGCCCCATGCAATCCTTCTCAGCCATCCAGCTCCTCCAGTCACTCCATTTCCCAGGCTGCTCTCTAATACCTCTGTGCCTTCGCCTCTGCCTGAACACCCTCGTGCCCCCCATGCAGCACAATCCTACACCAAAAGGATCTCTCTGTACTCCTCTCTTCCCTTTCTCCTGGAAAGGTCTTATTTCTTCCCCCATCCTCATTCCTGGCTGCTCCTTTCATTAATGCTCATCTCACCCACATTTTGTTTCCTTCATCATCATTATTCCCACCACTTTTCTCACCATCATTCTCTAAGGGTGGCCCTTACCTTTCACTCCTTAATTCCATCTCTCTCCCATCCATCAGGGCTCTCCCTACATGTGGATTTCTGCTCCCCTCCTAGGACTCCAGCCCCCCTACTTTTGTACTTCTCCTCCTTGGCTGAGCCTCCCTCCCCCTTTCAGGTCCTCCTAGAAGATCACCTGTTCTGCTGCAGCCCAGGTCAGAAATCACCCTCTCATTCTGCAAATTAAAATGAGGCTTCACCGAGAGGAAAAAGAGAGGATCAAATTCTTCTTAGTGCAGGTTAGAAGAAAACTTTTTCAGTGCAGCTAAGAGAAAGGAAACTCCAGGTCTTCCGATATTCTGATTTACCAGTGTGGCAAAGGTTGCGCCCAGCTGTGCTTGGGCTGTTTCTAGAAATGCTGGTAGCTGGATGCAGTACAGCATTCAGCCTTGCGGGCACATCTTCATTTGTGATGACAAACACATTTTAACTCATTTTATTCAAATAAACATCTATAAGTTTTCTTCCCACTTCATAAAAACTGGTTTTGTGCATTCCATAACTATGATTTTTTTGGGTTTTTTTACTAGTATGAACACACAGAATGGCAGCCCCCTTTCCAAAATAACATGGTTTTGTCAGATTCCGAGGCCGCTTTCCTTATCAGTTTTTCAACAGTGTTCTAAGCGCTGCTGCCATTCACTTGGGAAAACAAGAGGATTCAGTGAGTCCCAATTTCTGAGCAAGGTCATTTGCACAAATGAGCTTTTGACCATGGATTCGCTGCAGCATCATTTTGCCTTGCTTTCACTTGAAAGCCCAATGTGGAGCTTGAGGTTTGTAAGCCATCGCAGAGTCTAACCCATCTGTCCAAGTTATTATGCACAGTTTATCAGCATGGGTTATCCACCCAGGATATGGCCCTATAAAACATTAATTTGGAAATGTCATCAAATACGGATTAGAATTATAAAAGGTCAAGACATGAATGATGGAAATGGGGAAATGTGAATCCTGTAGAATTAATCTGCTAGAAGAAGTCTAAGAAAAATACAGAAACCAAACGTTCATCGCAACTGAAGTTTGTGGTGATTTTAGAATTAGATTCTTTTCATAGTCACTGTGCGTAAGAAGACTATTTCCAAGCATTACTATTCATTGAAAAAAACTTGCTGTGTTTTGCTTAGTACAAAACTGCAACTTACTGCATAATGAAACTGAGCAGCAGGCAAAAAAGCAAACAACTCCTCCCGCCCCCAACCAAACAAAAAAATCCCCCAGGAACAGTAAGGAGATGGGAAAAAAAAGCATTTCTTTCATTGTAATGTAGAAGATGCATTGAGAGTTAATCACAGACCATACATTACCTCTCCTCCTCTACCTTTTCATTAAGCAGCTGTCTTCATCTTGTGCATTTTGCTGTTGGTTAGGATAAGGATGAATAATTCCCTTAACTCTCTTTCTACCCAGATTAAATAATTTACAAGTTTGAAAAAGAGCCTCCAGTTCTCCATGTATTCCTCAACAGACAGGACAGGAATGCTTTCAGCACTCGTTAAAAAAAAACGGCATTACCCATTGAAGCAATGGAAGGAGCTCATCGAGCCCTCCTCACCCCTAGACAGCACTGCAGGCAGGCACTCTTTTCCTATTGCTCCCCTGTGCACCTGGCTGTCACTGGTATGGACATGCCCAAAATTTAGATTAACCATTGTCGTTCACCTACACGGCAGCAATAAGTGGTGATCTACTGCTGGCAACAGGAAACTGTAAAACCAAGAGCTGCCATAACAAGGACTTAAACTGTTTGCAGGGATCAGTTACAATATAAGCCTTGATGGCAATTATTTGCTGTATGGATAAAGGCGTTACCAGGGCTTCTTCCGCCACAGCCAGAGAAACAGGCTATTTCAAATACATCTTATCAAAGGAACAGCTGAATACACCAATGAACACCACCATTAAATGACTCTCAGTACCCGAACCCTTCTTCCAAATTTTCAGTCCTCTTCAGAATCACTAAATGGTTTGGGTTGGAAGGGACCTTTAAGGACCATCTAGACCAACACGCCTGCAAGTAAGCAGGGACATCTTCAATTAAATCAGGTTGCTCAGAGCCCTATCCAGCCTGACCTTGGTTGTTTCCAGGGATGAGGCATCAACCACCTCTCTGGGCAACCTGTTCCAGTCTTTTACCACCTTCATCATAAAAAATGCCTTCCTTACATCTAGTCTGCACCTACCCACTTTTAGTTTAAATCCATTTCCCCCTGTCCTATTGGAACAGGCCCTGCTAAAAAGGCTGGACAGGATACCTCGACATAAAATACAAAGCAGAAAATTAACAGCAAGCAAACATGAACTTACAAACTGGAAGCAGCTTCTGACGCTCGGCTCGATGTTGCTGCCCCCGAAGGACGCCACTTCCCCCAGCTGCCGAGGGATCTGGATGGAGTCGTGCAGCAGCAGCCCCAGCCGGCGCTGGTCACAGAAGCCAGTGGAGCTTGCCACTTGCTTGAACAGGTCTGGAGAAAGGAAAAGGACACCAGAGCTAAAGCATCACTACCAGGATGTGACAAATAGCACGGAAGTGGCAGTGCAGGCTTGGCAGTGCAGTGGTGCAGTCCTTGGTGCACATGAACACAAATGCGCCTTCAGTTTGGCTGCTCATCTTCCTATAAACACTGTTCTGGTTTTTTTGCTGTTAAATATGCAGTCTAGTGGTAATTTTTAATAGCATGATTGGCTTGTACCTGGGAAGAAAGGCCATTCTAACACAGCACCTGTGGCATTGCTGGAAATAGCAGCTGCGGTCCTATGACACAGTTATCTGAACAGCAGGATCTATGAGCCACAACTACATAAATGCTTTAAATATACTGTTTAACAGTAAGATAATCCCATACAACACATTTGCAAGTCTTAGGAATCAACATACAGCTCAGAAACTATTTCTCTTTCATATGAGATGAACTAAAAAACAAGCTCCCTAATTTTGACATATCATCATCCTTTAATCCAGGAGTTTTTCTAAAATGAACGAAAAATGTTACAGTATGACAGAATCTGTCTTCCACCAGGAATGTTAACATCATATTAAGTTTTCAATTCTGAAGTGAAATGTCACTTAAAGCCACGTTCTGTTACTGCATCATTCTGAAAAATAAATATTTAGGACAGAATTATTATCCCTTCATAAACTCTATTTAGTTTGGTGGGAATAGGTTACACAACATATACATTGAGGAGGTATTAGAGTTCATAATAATAAGAAAAATTAGGTTAGCATTAATTGAAATATTTATTTGGTAATAACTCTATTGACAATATATGACCTGAGTAAGTTCTCCTTACTTTTCAGAGTTGTACTTTGTTGGGTTTTTTTTTAAGAAAAAAAAGAGAACGCGCGAGAGAAATGGCTAGAATAAAATAATGCCCTTTTTTTGGAGCTGCCTCAATATTTCATCAGACACCAGAGATACAATTATAAAGGTGTTTCAGCACTGCTCAAGAGAACTTTCCTAGCACTGCTTCGACACCTGTTTTCTTCCAAAGGAACAAAGGAATGGATAGAGAAAGGATTATTTTATAATAACACAAGTTGCACTCTTGCCAAGAGTAGCTTTATAATCAATAATTTTGGGATAAATCCTTCCATCAGCTCTGCAAGCCTGAAGACTTGTGCTCTAGCACAACCAACTCTGCTCCACTGCACAAATGAGAGAAAAATAAAATTTAAGGAGTGCAACTCATCTCATACTTGCAGCAATACCAACAGCAATTGCACTACGACTTAGGCGTGGATGGTGAAGCCAATTCCTTCCTTTCCCACAATCTATGCAGCTTTCAATTTCTCCATCATTAAAACATTAAGTCTTCTACAATCTTAAAAAGGGGGGTTATGCATTACTGTGCATACACACTGCAGGAGACTATAAAATATGAATAAATGTTTTCCTTTGTAACTTCAATAATCCTCAATGAAATATCATTTTGAAAAAAATCTGTACTGAGTAATTTTCTTAAAAGATTTTCCGAATTCTTTTTCACAACACCCACATGAAACATCTAGGGATCTAAACTGTGACATTCATAGTGATTGCCCTAAAATCTGATCCAATTACACATAGTCATGCACAAACTCTATTGATGGAGCTGTCTGTTTTCTCTTTAGTGTTCTTCAGCTGTCATTAGTAGAAGAATAGAATAATAACAAATTATGAAGAATGCTACTGTATTGGGTCAAATCCTAAAGGTTTTTTCAGTGGTGGGTATTTTTTAATGCATGAATGAAGGATACCATTAATTTAATCAGAAAGTTACTCTTAGGAACTACTCTTATCAGTAGTACTTTTCTGGATCCTATCCTCACTTATGAACTTATTCAGATAACCTAAAACTTCAAGTGGATTTTTTAAAAGTATTTCACGATTTGGTCTATTAAAATATGCATACATCTAAAATTTATTTAAAGGTAGCAACTGCATTTAAACACAATGTACATAAAACCCTAACCACATTGTGGAAAATATTTTAAAAAGTTAATATATTTTAAAACGGTGTAGTGCGAGATGTCCTGTAGACATAAATTTTTGTGCATGAAGGTGTGCCGAACAAGTGGTCTACAAAAGAGGGGTTCTTTAGAGTGTGCAAGACAATCCACTAGGGTGTACTAAGAAAATATTCTTTGTACTGTTAGCAGATTAAATTTAAAATTTTAAAAATAGTGTTTATTTCATCTTTGTCACCTATTTTTAAATGTCAATTTCTAAAATGTTTTATCATGTACACAGTATATTAGTAAAGTGGTACATGCACATAATTTATAAATAAATATACATCTATTGGGGTGCATGCTCAAATTTTTTTATGGGTAGGGGTGCAATCAAAAATGTTGCAGAACTACGGTGCTAAACCACCTAAAGTCATACTGAACAAGTAACTTAAAAGTACAAGGTGAAGCAAATTAATACACTTTACATCTGGACTACTTAAAGAATGTCTCTGTATGCTACTTAAATGTTGATGCAATAAATAGGAGGAATAAAACCACAATATAATAATAAACTAAAACCAAAAGAATTACAGTGACTTACATCTATACTTATCTTCCAGGTGTGCTTTACAAAGGGATACAACACCAGTTTTGAAAGACAAGACGCGGATCCTTCCTGTTCGACCCCTAATGAAAAAGAAACAGTGGCTGATGATACAATCCATTCATGTCATAATTTGTATAATGTCACAGAATTCACTGCAATAGCACTGTCGTCATAAATGAAGTATCACACAGAATTATGTTGCACAGCACACGCTGGCTGGTTATTAGGTAAGCTAGAAACAAAACAGCAAATATGGTTGTGGCATCACAGGCATAGCTGAATTGGATTGTGCTGTTGTATCAATTCAACCAGAAATGGTCTTCTTTGGAAATAATTACTCAGCTTTTTACAACAAAATTAAGAGTAAAGAGACTCTACCTTACGCTTATTTGAACAGGCTTCTCTATGAACTGCTGCTGAGCTATTCTCAGAGAAGATGAGGTCCCTGACAGAACAGCAAACCACCCCTTTTGCCAAAGACAACACAGCTTCACTTTCATTACAGATAAGATGTAGCAGTCATTTTTAGAAAGTCTTTTCTTACTGCCTTGTCAGCCCTGACCAGATCTGCTTGAGAAAGCAACAGGGAAATAAGTACGGAGAAAAGCAGCCTCTGCCAGTAGCGTGCAGCAACAGAGGCACTTGTAAGATGTTCAGGTGAACGACGAAGCTTGCCTAGAAATCACGTGTGGGCAGGCAGGCTGCACAGCTGTGCCATTACCACCACAGCGTGGTTTCTGAGCCAGCGCTCACACCTGTCCCGCGCAGTGCCAAGGGGCTGGTGTGCTCCACGCCAGCCCCCGTACTGCCTCTGGTCAGCCTTTCCCCTGTGCTCACTGATGCTTTGTCACACGCTTGCACCATCACTTTTGCTTTTTAACTTGACTGAAAGAAGAAAACGTCCTCCTCTGCGCTGCAGGCGATGTGACAACAAACCTTTGCATCTTCTCTCAGTCATCTGGTTTAGCCCAATTTACTTCCAGTTGCTGGCTTCCCCCAGGACTTTTACTTCTGATAGCATTTCAAATATATAACATCTACTGCAAACAATGATATATATATACAACACAGGAAAGTAATGCCTTAAACCAGTATTTTTGAAGCAGAGCCTTATCAAATGTTTTGAAGCATCACCAGTAAGACCACCACTGGAAATGAGATAAATCATGTAGATGCATGCCAGAGTCACACATCTGGCTGCACCGTTTGGCAAAGATGTGTGCTTTTTAATGCCATGAAAGCATCGTAGGAGCCAGAGGTGCTCATTTACCCATGCATCTCCCCTGCAAACCCTGTAAAAGGTGCAGATAGAAACCAGTGGACAAAGCTGAATTCAGAATTTGCAACTTTTTACTACAGAATCTTGCATTTTTCATCACAAATAAGCATTTGTTATTTACCGATGCTTTCCACACTCCACTTCTCTTACTCCTCTCCCTCAAATCTTTTCCAAATTAATTATCATCTGTGCCCTGAGAAACTCCTCCTGATGAATACCAGGCTCATGCAAATTATACAAGAGAAGAATGTAGAATGATGATTTCCCTGCAAGGCATATTAAACTGAAACTTGTAGGAATCCTGAGTTGTTCAGTTCACTTTCCTCTCCTTCCAAGTCAAACCAATAATTTAGCATGCTACTGCAAATGAGCATGAGTAACTGATCAATTAAAACAAATCTGAAACGTGCCGGATTTGCAGAGCTGTGCCCATAATTAGATCAGTCATTGACTGTGAATTTGATTAATATCTTTACAAATGACAGTTTTCAATTATAAGAAAAGTAAAGATTCAGTACATTTAATTAAACGTCCCCAGTACTGCTATGCACTTCAGTTGATCTCTGCCTATTAAGTTTACAATGAAAACTAAACATGTGTAACCCCAAGGTCACCTCTCTCACCAGCATAATTCAAACCTGAATTTCGACAAAATAGCTGCGAGCTTTTCTCGCACATAAAACACCTCTCTGTTTCATTGCGTCCTGCAATATGCGGCTCCCCAGCATACCTAGGGAATTGCCTAGAGGCAGCCAATTATAATTTCTTTCAGCACAGTGCAACATAAATAAAACTAGACTGGACATGGCAAAGCTAAACTAGATGGTCCAGCTCAGGAGCAGCCTGTGGAATGACCTTTAGTTCCCTCTCTGCTCCCAACGTGTTTGATCTGGATTAACATCCCTAGCACACCTTGTTTTTCGCTAACTGGTTGTCTTCGTTTATATGTTATTTATAGTTGATGATAATTCAGAAGTGGGTCAGAGTTCTGTGAAGGCCAAAGCAGATTAAAGAAATAAAACCTGGCTCTTAAGTGAATATAGCCCCATTTCCTACTACCGGTACACTACACAAAAATATAATGTAATCTGGGTAATCCACTTCATAGGATACCGCAGCTGCTGCAGAGGATGTTATAAGCAATTGGCTTATGAGAGGTGATCCTGCAGGAAGAGACTCTGTACAAATCCGTAATTTTTCTGCAGGTGATCATCGAAGCTTCAGTGCTGTGATAAAGGGTGGACGGAAGAACGATGTTACGGCTCTTCAATATGGCTCAAAAATGTCAATGCAAATACAGCAATTGTCCCATCTCCTTCCATTTCTACATGTAAATGTTTATTCTGCCACAATAATGAGCATGTCTGGCTGAAGGTGACTGATAACCTTAAAAACACAGATAAAGACTTCCACTGACTTTTTTTTTCCCCACTAAATTCACTAGATATAAAAATAATGGCTTATTCTAAAATTAGCTGTGTTGGTATTTGTCTGTGTATTATAAGCAACATCATTAACCCACTGAATAGAAATATCCTTAAATTTTCTTAAGGTAAACTCACTTTGTTGTATCTGTACTTACAGGTACACTTTTTAAAATTAAATTTTAGATTAAATATTTCTCAAATATCCTGATTTCTCACGGTTGCAAGCACATCTTCCATCACTGAACAAGAATTATAGATTGAAAGGTATAGGAAATGGACAGCTCTGAAAAGGATTAACATCCTTTGTTAACATCCTCCTATGTACAGACACATGCTATATGTCCATATGATGGTGTTATACTGTTGCTTCTTGATAACTCTCTTGAACTTCTTTACCTAATTAAATTAAAACGCCATGCAAAGCCATGACCTACTGAGGACATGCAGTCCTGGAACTGCTCTGAACATAGAAATATGTTTAAAAGTTTCTGGTTTTTAGTTCTCTCATTGGTTAGCTTAATAAATCTAGGATAGTAAGCCTAACCAAAGGCTGTACTTATTCAGCTAACTGCAGCTATTAAACTATTAGGTTTATTAAACTTTCACTTCAACTACCATTTTTTTTCAGTTTCAAGCCATTCATTTTCTAATGAGGCAGCGGGCTCATACCCCCTTCCCTTGTGCTGTTAGGAAAGCTCCCGAGAGCCCCACGTTGAGAGCACTCATACATACGTGTCGTAGACATTCAGCAGCCAGTTGAGGCACATGTCCACGCAGAGAGGAACGTTGACCAGGTTATTGTGCTCTTGTTCCAGTCGATCGTAAATGGTGGTTAAGCAGTTAATGATTTGCAGAATATCCATTGGCTGGTCATTTTGTTTGAGGTTGTGCTGGTCCAGGGCATCACACGCAGCAGACAGACTCAGGAGATCCACTGTTAAGATAGATTAAATAAATAAATAAACACACACAATAAAGATTGAAGCGAAACAGTGGTTGTATTGCCCATACCCAAAAAGCATACAGAACAATTCACTTGGCTTACATCCTGTCCAGGACATTTTATGTCCTCTGAAATTAATGTGCAAGATGCTTTTCAAGACTCCTACAGGTGCACTGTTTATTCAGCTGTGGTCTTGGAAAGCAGTGTTTATAAAAGTGATATCTGTTTCATTTTTAGCTCTAAATTACCTATTATGCTATTGGATTCTGTGGAAATAGTACATACATTATATGGAAGTAAAAATTACGTATTCCACGTTTAACATTCCTACAGATAGAATAATATTTGACTACTGCATTCACCAAATGTGCTCTAAACATAGTACACGTCATCAGCTTTCCCGAGATGTGTCATCCATTTCTTACAGAATTTGAGCAATCTTAACCGAACCAAACTCCACAAGGAAAATGCAAACTGATCACAGCTGAACTGAGATTAACCTCTTTGTTACTTTCCCTCTGGTGAGAACAGGGAAAAGAAGGTTCTAGAAATATTAAATGACCTCTTCCAACATTTATTAATGAAATTTATCCATTTGTAATTCTGCAGAGCATCTACGTTTATAAATACTTCTGTGACATTAAGGAGTAAGATACTTTTAAACTTATCAGTCAACATACAGCAGGATTTTGTCATGGACACTCAAAAAACTTGATTTTCATTTGATTTAAGCCAGTTGCACTTTGAAATGCAAGGCAAAAGAGAACTTCCCTTTCTCAGCTCTTCGCATACTGATGTCAACTGCAGCATCACACTTTGGGGGACACCAAATCAGTTATGCGATGTTGGTTTACAAAGTGAAACAAGAATAAGTACAAAAGAAATCAGAAAAAAAAAAGGAGACTGTTGATGCAGATCTTCCTACTGCCACATGAAACCCCTTTGTAACACTTTACAGTGAATTTCCAGGGTATGAGCGATGGGGATATCAAAGCCCAGATGCTGTTACTCCTGCTCATACCACGAGCAGTCACAAAGTGCAGCACAATCCAACATGACTCAAGGGAACAGGATCAGGCCCAAAGTGAAGTGTCCAAAATAATCCAGGAAATTCATCACAAAATTGGGAAATTAACTGACCCAACTGCAAGATCACTTTTTCTCTCATCAGTATAAAAAGGTTTTTATTGAATCCTGGCTAGCAATATCCCTCAGTAATGTCAAAACAAAAAAAAACCACGCAGAGGCTAAATGCAGAACCCTATGCAAGAATTTTTTTAAGAACTTCATCCATCTTGAGGGCACATTTGCCAAACTCACACTTGAGTGTCCTATTCTATCAGGGATGAAGCTGACCTGCTGATGTCCTACCAATGATGAAAAACACTGTGATTTCATAATTGCCAAAGGAATTTCAGGAGTACAAATTTCATTGGAAATCAATAGGAACTTCTGCTACTAAACCCCTTAAGCACTTCTGAAAATTTCGCCCAGTGCTTGAGTGAATAAGGGAAACTTGAAAAGCTAGCCCCATTAATACTCCAAGAAATTTAACTTTGAATCTGTGGGTTTGTGGAGAGTTTTATTGGAATTTTACTTTTTTCACATTAGCATATGGATATTTATTAAAATAAAATATTGTAATATTATGCTTAACCTACTAGCATATAAAATAAATCTTTTCTAACGTCAGTGTTATATCCTGCAAAAGCATGTTTATCAGACCCATTCCTAAAAGTCTCAGAAAGATGCCTTTCTTTGCATAATTTATTAGTCAAATTGGAAATAGAGCGCTGCCTCCACAACACCTTTAACTCCAAGCTCGAGGCTGAACTCTCAGCTCCTTTGAGACTATGAATCAACAGTAATTAAATGAACCCCTCAGGCATCTGAGTGGCAGCTTAATTATATATGCAGCTACTGCTAAACATGGGTCATTCCACTCTGTGAAAGCTTTTACCACTAATAAGCAGCAACTTCTGAAAAGCCTTTCACCCCGCTCCTTATCAGCCTCATCAGCCTCCTGTCCTATCTTGAAGTTAATAACACACGTTCATTTCGAAACAAGCAAAAAGTGTTTGCCACCCTGCTCTGCTTTAGGGAATTTTTCATGGGAAGAAGAGTGGCTCTGGCCTTTGGCATGCTAAGCTCCTCCTGCACCTTTCCCACAGAGATTAAAGAAATATGTGGAGGGGTCCTCTCCCAGAATCAGGAATTGCCTATTTCTTTCCTGAAAGCAAACATAGAGGTCCTAGGAATGAGAGACTTTCAAAAGACAAGCCCCAACAGTCAGATATGCATTAGAGAGTTGCATATTCATTGCCATTTAGTGATTTGCACAGCTCTAATTGAAATGAACCATACCACTTTATGCTTTTTACTTTTTATGAGTTCCCTGCCACTCTTTTGTTCTTTGTTATTTAAAATTCTGAAACTGACTCCAAAATTTGTGTGAGTGGTAGCTTCAAGCTTATTTTGACATCTAAGTCATCTACAGAAATATTTCTTTGGCCCCTAAGGCAAGAGAAAAAAACCAAAACACCTCAGGATGTTTGTAACTAGACACCAACCTGTGGCCAGACTGCAGAAGAAGTATAAAAGATGATCTGGAAAAACAAACTGATGGGAGGGCAGAAGTGACAATTAACAGGGAAGAGAAAGTATGCTGTGGAGGTCACATACTGCACTTGGGGAAAATTCAACATATATCTAGTGATTAAAAAGTATAAATGGTGTTGCCAGAACGCAAGATGATCTCATCTGTAACCTGCTGCTCTTGGCTGATACGTTAAAAAATATATTTAATCTGGCCTGTATAAAATTAAAGGGAAAAAAGCACCCTAACAGAAGTTCTGGAATATTTTCTTTTGCTGCACCTCCAAAAAAAGTTTATGAATAAATCTCAATTTAACGACATCACAATATTCAGATGTGGTTTGCACTTGAAGATCAAATCTTTTAAAACTAGCAAAACAAGAAAGTCAGTGTGCTTAGATGCGATTATCAAAGGAAACCATACATTAAAAATATATACTAAAAAATGGTGCAATAGTTACACCTGGCATGCTCACAATAGTTTCAAAGGCTGGGATGATACAGCCATACACCAGATTCTCTTAAGATAACACAATACCCAAGCATTTCTTTGGATAAGGATTGCCATTTTCCATATTCTTCTTTCCGTTTAATGTCCTAGTGTCTAACTTACAAACTGAAATGAACTAAATCCAAGGATAGCTCATTTTTAAGTGTTTCTATTCTTGCCACTGAAGAATAGGTTGCAGCTCCACTACTGCAGCCCCTCTGCTGTGCTCACATCTTTAGAGCGCTTCTCAGTAGACAACACTGCTCTGCTTTTTATGAAGTTTGCAGAAAAGAATATCTGTATTGTTTTTAATTCATGCAATTTTAAAATTGAAATAAAAAGCAAGAGCTGAAAGCAGCACCTATTGCAGGTGCAATTTAGGGATTTTGGCTATGTGTAGGAGTCCTGAAACCCAGCACTGTGTTCTATTTCTACTAGCGCCAAACTGCAGAAAAAGAATTTTATAATGAGTTGGGCTTTAAAGAAAAAAAATCTAATTAAACTGAGTTCACAGGCGACATTGAAATCACAGAATACACAAATACAACCATGGTGTCTCCAAGCAAAAATATTTGTAAGAACAAAGACTGCTAACCAAATTCCTTAAATACTTCTCCTTAGATACAAGTATGAAGAATGTGCTAAAGCAATCACTGTAAGCGCCACAGCATGTCTCTGAAAACATCCATTCCCAGAAAATCCACCTAAGTGTAACCTCAAGAGATAAGCTGAATTCAGTGCATTATTACAATTCCACACTGTAAAGTCCAAGACGAGTCTAGAATTATTCAGCGGGTAGGAAGCAGGGTCCTCAAAATAAAATAAGGTGCAATGTTTTGTACTTTCAGCCATAAAAAACTGTTACAAGTTACACTTGTGCACGACAAGCTAGAGAAACCTGTAATTCCAAAAATTTTACTTCCTTCCTTCAGAGCTACACAGATTATGAATATCTTTCACTGCCTATCACTCCTCTTTCTTTATACTACCTTTCCACAATGAGAGTGGCAGGAGTGCTGTGCCATGGAAAGACATTTCTATTTCTGATCATAAAAATTCACTGTCACTGCATTCATATTGAGACTTTGTATTATCTTACAAAAATTTTCATTTGCTGTTTCTTTTTTTCCCTTTTTTTTTCTTTTTCCTTTTCTATTTTTCCATAGATTTAGAATTAAGGTCTGCTCACTAGTGGAATTCACCCATACTTATAAGCCTAAAAGTAAACATGCTTAAAAATACCGACGTTTGACACAGTTCCAGAAGGCACGTGAGCACAAATCCAAACGTGAGATAAAGCAACAGTTGAGACATTTGCAACTGTGTCAGAAATTTAACCTTGTAATTAAACACTAAATAGTGACTGTTAAAACTTTTTAATAACCTCCCAAACTGCACCCCCTAATAAACTGCTTGCTTTGGCAACTGCTTGGCCTACCAAGAGAACTATGAGGAAATTATTTAGCTATCAGGTTACCATAAGCTGAAGAGGAAACGCAACTCCACTGACAGGTAGAATACCATACACCAGTTCAGAAAATTAAAATGTTAAAACATGCACATGACTAATGGATGGCTGATGAGAGACTTCTGAATATAACAAAAAGCTGGGGAAAAATGAAGCGAAATGTTTATTGCGATGATCTCGTTTAAAGGCGACAGCCCCTCAGGGTTCATGATTCAACTTAAACTATTAACAACACCAGCTCTGGAGTTATTATTTCACTCTTGTGTTTACAATCCTGTTCCTTTGGCACGGAGATGTAAAGCTGCGGCTCACATAGGATGTGGCTCCAGTAATGAGGACAATGAAAATACTGAGCTAAAGAGTATAATGATAAGAAATACGTAGGGGATATGTTAGTCTTGTTTCTGATGTGCTGCTCTGTCTTATAAGAGACAGACCTGCAGACAAACCAGCACTTTGGTTTTGTAAGAAACGTGCAAACCGGTGGCAGCAGAAGACCCTTCAGGTGAGAGGTTTCCATCCACCAGGTAGAGCTGGGGTGGCGTGGGGGTGTCTTTCTGCTTCTGAAGGTTGTGAATAAACTAGTGTGTTGGTCATGACGACTTTCTGGCAGCAGACGAGGAACAAGCACATACTTACAGCATAGAGCTTTCTGCAGCCTGCGGAGTTTCATGGCAGTCCTGTACGCCGAGAACCTGACGTTGTTCAGGTCAGCTGTAGGGGGAAATATTAAAGTAAAAGATCAGCTTTACACCTTGGAAATAACCAGACTAACAAAGACATTGTTCTGTTGAACTAGAAGATTATACTCATTGGTTAGAACAACAGAGAGGGGCGGAGGGAAAGCATGTTAGAAACTCTACTTCACCAAGAAAAAGCCCTCAAACTTTGGCAAATCAGTCATCCAAAAGAAAAACAGTAAGTCCTGAAGTGTTACTTCCTTTCGTTCAAAGGCACTGAGCTTAAGAGCACTTGAAAGGACAACATCAGTGACTGCAGCAGTGTTGTCTCAAAATACCACAGGCACTGCGAGAGCGATAAGAACCTGAAACTCCTCCTTGTCTGCCCAATGCACCAGCCAGGCTGCGTGCAGGCAGCCCTGGAAAAAGAGCTCTGCCCAGGAAAAAACAGACGACTTTCAGCTACTGTTGGAAAAAACCTTAAAAAATACCCCCAAAACAATGAAACTTCTGTGTTTTCCATCCAAGCAGATCCCAGTCATGCCCTGGGATGTAAAGTCTGCCTGGTGAGAAGCCAGCTCACCCAGCCAAGCGAGTTCCCAGGTTCCCATCTCCAAACCAGAGGGGAACAGCACTTGGCTATGAACACACGTTGTGGTGCCATTTTTGCTAGACCTTCTTGCACGGTTGACAGAATGAGAACATTTGCACAAGTCCCCAGTGAACAGTTTTATCACAGATCACAAAACACCTCCCAAGACACTGCAGGGACGAGGTGGGCCGCACAAGCCTCTCAGTACTCGGGAGGCTCGGTACCAGCTACATGAACATTATTCAGCACCAAATTTTGATTATCACCACGGCAAGGCACAGCAACTGGTCTGTAGTCTTAAGAAGTGAACACTAGACAAAACTGAGAAAAAAGGAGGGGTTGTCTTGGACCAAATCTGGCCAGGAAAGTGCATTTGCATCTTTCTCTTCTGTGAGACCAGACTGAGGAAGATGCACTTATTCTAATCTCGTCTTGGGCAAACCCCATTTACAATAAGAATGAAAATAAAATTCACTGAAAGAAAAGCTGAAACTCCTGTAGCTGAATTCCTGCCATCAGTAGCAGCACATCGGCTAACTCATAATTCACAACTCGATTTGGCATACCAAGTCTACAGTGCAGACACAGCATTGCTTGCATTATTCAGAATCAAACTCGGGATGCAGAAGTGAGCACCCAATGCTGGCAAAAAGCTTTTGGTTACGTGAGTAGATCAACAAATACCTCACCTAACGGTGTACAACTGCAAGCTGGTACCTTCGCCAAAGACAACCTGGGTAAGCTATCAAGGCTGCTGTTTTGGGGGCAAGTCCACGAACCAATGGTGCTTCCAAGTGGCACTTCCAGCATCACACAGGGATGCTCTGGGGCAGCTGCACTGGGAGCTGAGGAGTGGTGGGGTGCACTCTCGTGTGCTACAGCACGGTCACCCCCACCACTGAAAAAAACAGTTTGCTGCTGGCACTCTTATGGCCCTGTCACCTATCCAACTGATTCCTGTGTATTTGAGCGCTCCAGCGTTGGCATCCTGTAATTTAAGGGTTTTCTAGCACAAATAAAGGACTGTTTGCACCAGCCAGTTTCAGCACCAGGCAACACCGCTGAATGCATTCAATTTACTGATGAAACCCATGGGGCCTAAGGAGTTAATCATGGGAAAGTGTTTGGAAAATGTTAACTACTATGTAAATACAAAAAAATATATCCTGGCTCAGAATAAAGGTCCATTTAGTCCAATAAGCTGCCTCTAAGCCTGGCAGACTCTTAGAGAAAAAAATATGATGAAAAACAGAACAAATACAAACCAGTTCCTTGCAGGGGTAGGAGATGAAGTGCTATAAAGCTGTTTGCAACACGGTAGCTTCGGTATAACTATCCCAACACCATTTACAATGCTGTACAGGCATAGGTAGCAGAGGGAATGTAGTCTCAATTACATTAATTTTAATTAAGCTGTTCTGAATGAGTAATTTGAGGTTTGATAGTTCAGTAGTTTTGTAAACCTTAATAAAAGCTGTGGAACATTTCTAAAACACGTCTTACAGCAGAAGGGAAAGTTTTGGCTTTGTATTTAATTTTTTTCTTTGCACAGTTCCATCCCCCTTTTTAACGGACAGTTCTCCTGTGTATTGTTCCTGCCACCTCCCTCTGTCACAATCATCCTGACAGGTCCAGAAGCCTTAATGTGGTGTGCAATTTAAAAAAAAGCAACTTCATTTGTCTTGAAGGGAAATTAATAAAGCAGTCTCTCGCTGACACACTGTGACTTCAGTTACATTTTGTACCTTAGTTGTAAATCTGCACTTGTGTTCCAGAAAATAATATATACTAGATTATGGCAAGGATTTGATAAAATGAAGAAGCCTTGTCTAAATTTTCCCCGAGAATTCTGAAAAAAGCTTCTCTACTTATTATTGACATTTTAAGAAATATTAGTAAATATATATGCACATTTCAGGCCTTGATCAGTGCAGAAAGTACAACCCATGAAGACATTTAAACCTAAAAGCCCTGTAGTTTACATCTATTTTCCTGTATATGTAATGCACACTGAATTTATTATCAGCCTTAATGACATTGCTGCCAAGAAGCATCTGCTGTAAATGATCAACAAGCAATGTCAGGAGCTAGTTTTGGAGCCCTCAACTCAGCTTTTGAGAAAAAAGCAGCAATGTCCTCCTTTGGCTCCACATGCTGAGGCCTGCCGCACGCCTCCACTCCCACCTTCACTGCTGTTACCAGCATTAGCTCATGCCCATGCCCTCTTGTCAACTGCTCACCTCCCGTCTTCATTACGCCACCACCTGCATGTTCCTGATGGACAGCTCTCTTACCAGGTGGTGACAGTCGTGTAAGGTCACTGAATCTTAATGATTTAGCTTTTCCCTTCTGGCGGTGTCCTTTCTCCCCCGGAGCTACTGCTGGAACAAATGTTTTGGTCTGTGAAGAAAGGAGGGGAGCCCAGGCCTTTCCTAATTGGGTTCAAAATATTTCCCTTGCTGGTATATGACCCCATTTAAATGAACTGTAGAACATAAGACTGTCAGGGAATGAGACTTTGTCACTGGGCTCGGGAGTGCTGGAGGTAATATCACCACTGAGAACAAGGGAGGAGATGCTGAGTGAGGCAGCATAAGGACACAAGCCAGCCGCTCCTGCTGGGAGCCTGAGGAGGGAGGGAGGAGGCTCAAGCAGCAGCAACTTTCCCAGGGCCTATGGAAACACCAGCAATTTCTCCTTCCCTGTGCTGTTTTCTTTTTTTTTTTCCCTTTCCTGGATCCTGAAGGAAAAAAATCCAACACTTTCTCCACTCCCAAACGTCCCACTAAGGGAGTCAGGACCCACAGAGCCTTGATTCCGAAGCTTTTATCATCTCTGAGCAGGTCAGAGAGCTCAGTATACCAAGCAAGCTTTCCTCCAGCCCTTTCCTCCCACTCCTAGAAAGTATGCACCATCTCATCATCCTAGTGAGGTGGTCAGAGGGCTGAAAAACCTGTGGAGTATGTGAAACTTCTGCAGGTTGTTTACTGATACTCCCAGTCCTTGTTGTTACCTCAGAAGGTAACTTTCATGCTTCAAATAAAAAATGTAAATGCTCGAGAGCATAATCTGTTTATGGTCTGAAACAACGATGTTGTGGAAGAGGATCACATGGGAGTATTTGGTGACACTCATCTTTACATCCCAGACCAAAGAGAAATCATGGTTCTGCCGTTGCTCAGCTACAAACAACCTCTCTGTTCAAGGGAATACAAATCTTTCCAGGGAAGATTTAAGATTGCACTACAGAAGACCCATAAGATGGGGCCGGTGCTTACAGCTGATGTAAGCACCTTCACAGCAATGAACAATTCCCACCAGTACAGCTGTAAGACCTCTCCATGATCTTCCTAAGCCTCTGCCACAGCCCTCCCACTGTCATGGTGAAAGGAATTCAAAGTGCTAAAGCATCAGTGACTCTCAGAAATTAGGAAATCTCCTTACACTGGTTTCTCCTTTTCATTATATACATGACAAGCACCTCCCTTTGCTTCACGCAACTGATGCAGTAGGGAGAGGGTTATCTAGGAAAGTGATGTCCTCGATGTCCATCATGTGCCTATGAGATATGAATATGTTCAAATTCTTATATTCATTTGTATTAATATGAATAACATCAAACAAGAACTAGAGCTCTTATTACACATGCAGCGTTAATGAAGAGGACTCCAGACCGCTGATAGGAAGAACTCAAATCAGAAATATTATGGAAAGATGACCAGATAATTAAATCCTAACCTTTTCTGCATAATTCTGCATGCTGAGAGTAATCTCAGAACATAAGGGTTATGTTCTTCCTCAAAAGACCAAAGACAACCTCATCAACACATTTTTCAGCGTTGTATTTCTACACTATTTTAAGAACAGCTATAATTACACTTAGCAGATCCTTTTGACAGTAGATAATCAGATAAAAAAAACACTCATTTGAGAAGTGGTCAGTGATTTGTGTCTAAAATTCAAACCACCTGCCGGAATGTCCCACTGACTATTGACACAGTATCAAAAAATAAGATGTTGTAGATTCTTTTTTTTAAATGTTGAATTCCAGATTTTACATTGGGATATGAATATTATTTTAAGTGGAAAAACAGATCCTCATATTCCTAAGTCTTACTGCATGAAATAAGCTGCTAAGCAACTACAGCAATATAAAAAAAATAAAGAAGACCAGTAAGTTCTTAAGAAGAAAATAATTAACAAGAGGTTTACCATCCAGCATGGAGGGACATTTGTTTTTATTCTTAGGCAGTCACACCTATAACTCAGACAACAAGGTTTTAAGTACAGCGTTATAGATGAGCTGCTTTCCATGGTGGCTCTTAAACAGAGTAACCCCAATCTACACTTGCTCCAGCTGCTAAGAGCACTGAATGACTTGGATGTTTCATTTGATAATGTGCTGTCCTTTATGACAAACCAATCTCTCTGAGTGTTTAAAAGCTCTGGGACGGGCCAGACTACCTCCTGTCACAGGTTGTTCGCATAATTTGTCTCTCTCACATGCAATGTAACGTGAGAGCATCTCAGAAAGTCCTTTCTACCTGGAAACCACCTTGGTTTTTACTTTAGAGAGGGCTACTTATTTATATTATTGTGAATATTATTATAATTGCTATTTAATTAATGAGGAAAAAAATAGGCATCTCACTTGATACTGTGGACAGCAATTTTCTCAGTGCCTGGACACCACCAAACTGAAAAGAGCAGTTTACATTTTACATGCTTCAGGTGGTAACTATCTCAAGGGTAAAATTTGGCACCTTAACAACTAACTTCTTTGAAAGAAATTACATCTCATTGGGTCAAATTTTCATCTTCATTTGTTAAGATTTACAGAGTTGGGTGGAGGGTGAGGTTTTTCTGTTGGCATCCTGCCCCCCCCATTCTCACTCATTTGCAAGGAAAAAAAAAAGTGAGCCTATAGTGATATACCTCAAAATCTGAAAGTCTTACTCAACCATAGCTTGCAGCATGCTCATATAGCTGTTCATAAATACACTGCTTGCGGTGGATAAATGCTTTGGGGAATTACATGTCAATGTTGTCTCTGACAATGCCTACCTATGTGAGGTTAAAACCTGTTTACTGTACAGTCCTGAATACACCATAATTCCACTACCAGCCACCAAGCTTCCATGTTTCATCAGACATTAACGGCACTCTGACTTCTCAAAAAGCTCCATCTCACATTGACTCAATACAGCTGCGATTCCCTGACCAGCTGGTAAGAATGCTGGGTTTCTTCCTGCTGCCCAAAACCCGTGCATAAATCTTCTAATGATGCCCTACAGTGACATATATTGCCTCTTTAGGAATTGTAATTTAAAAATGCAAATGAGACAAATGCACAAAGGAAAGAAATTAATCAAGTAACACTGCTTAATATCAGTTGAGTCTCAGCCATTGACTCTTTTATTATAACATAATTAATGCTATCATTTACATTGCTTTGAGAATAACTAACAGTAAACAGTGTTATTATACATACAGCCATACAGCTTAACCACTCTCCATGAAAGAATGTGGCACACTGCACTGGACCTTGCCCACTTAGTAAAAAAGCTGATAGTGTCTCTGCAAATTAGTACATGGGAGGTACCCAGGGCATCAAAATGCTACTGACTGCATATAGACCCAGTGGATGAACACTACAGCATATGCCACCATCCTGATAACCAGACCAATTGACATGACCTTGGGGAATTTACTTGTAGTGTGTGATGGCTTTTCTGGAAATCAATTAGTTGAATATGAATAAAATCTTATATCTAATACATAGTTTAATAGTTTGTAATAAAAGCTATTATGGCAGAGAGGGGCAGTTTAGCCTCTTCAGGCAGCATTTCAGAAGGACAAATCAAAATACACAAACCAAAAATTACAACGTTTATCCACCTTGGTCATTTGGAGCTGGAAGCTCATGTTGCTGCACAAGAGCAGCCAGCCACAACACCAACACAGCAGCTGCTGCTGCCAAAAGCCTGGTGGAGGCTCAGAAGCAACTTCCAGCTTTCTTCCAAAATATGTTAAGCAACTCCGACATCTCTCTACTCCACAGAGAACTGCCTCCCCCCCATCTCTCCAAATTAAATGGAAAGCTGTCAGAAGAGCACTGCAGGCTGCAAGGGTGAGGGTGTTTTTCTCCCCCTTCTCTTGCCTCGGTGAATTAGGAGAGATAAACAGATGCATACGGCAATGTTTCTGACTGCATCCTGCTACTGCAATTACTGTTTGCAGTGACACTAATGCACCTTGAGGAGACTCGTACTGACATTACAGGGGAAGGCTGGAGGAGGGGGACACTAACACTTCACACATGGCACAGCAAGCCAAGTTCTCCTGGGCCACTGCAGCACAGGTTAGTCTCATTTTCAGCTTAAAGGCAAAATACTGTCATTCTGAGCTAAACTGCCTGCCATTAAATGTTCACACTCAGAAGGTAATCTGAAAAAAATTAAGCAATTCCAGACCACTTTGATTCCTGCTCTTCCAGTCTCTTCCCTCACCCAAAGGTCCTGGAGTTCTCCAGGACAATGAAATAACACAAATTCTCCTTTCAGTGATGCCCTGGAGCTATCATGAAGGATGAAAAAATTTGTAAGGGGTCTTTAAAGAAGGGTGTAAAAAGCAGATCTGCTGCAGGGAAACTGCTTCTGGAAGGAAAAGCAGCCGGAGCGGTTCTCAGTACTTTGAAAGCCTTCAGAGGGAAGTGAGAAGAAAACAGGAGTGGTTCATAATGGTGTGCATACAAACCAGGGGATGCCTGTCAGCCTCTGAGCCGCTGAGCCTCACACATCACTGATTTTCACTACCTTTCCTATTTGAGCATTTGTTTTTTTCCCTGTGTTCTTAGTTTATGTAACTAGTCAAAATATATCAACATCTAAGAGACACATTAAACGATACAGCTAAGGTCAGTGCTGCAACTACCTGTTGCCACTTCGACATGACCAATAAGCAACAATTAAGTAATTTAAAATTGATGGCTTATTATGGAACTTTAAGTAGCCATAACTTTAAATGAAGAGTAAAAATTGCCCAACTTGAGTCAGGAATAGATGCTTCATTTAAACTGATAAAATTGCAATGTTGTTTAAATAATAAAATGCAGTGTTCCAGAGCAAGCACTTCAGTATCTTATCTGTTAAAAGAACAATCAGTTAGAAATTTCTGATACACAGATTTAAAATCAAATATTTTACAGTTATTACTACTATCTTTATAAATGGCCATGGTTCAACCAATGAGCTCTAACAGAATTTGAGAATACTTCCTTCATGGGCAGGTTATTTTACAATTTCTTCCTGTGGCTTACTTCTGCTTTCCCTGATGTAGTCCCTATTGAAGACAGGGCACAGCGTTTCCTGGGCCAACAACCCGATCAGGTACAAAAGTGTATGCAGCCCGTTCCTACCAAATAATGTTCCCAAGTGATTTAGCTTCAGTTTTTTAAATACTCAAACCTCTAAAGACAGAAAGCTGAGGCCAGTAAGTTTCAGATTTGGAATTAATCTGTTTTAGAAAAATGTAATGCAGAAATTTGCAGGTGTGTGAATTGGTAGGTGAAGAATAAAACTAACATTACTCTTTTTTTTTTTCTCAGAAGTTTCCCTTGTACCTCAAAGACCCAGGCAGGTGAGGCACATTACCTTGTGCCAGGTTGTACCTTCATCCTTCACTTAAAATAAAATAAGCTTTCAGTCATTTGTGAGAATTTAAATTAGATACAAGGATCCGCTAGCAAATTATGATATACTGGCACCAATTAAAGTGTGGTAAATTTAAGGAAAGGCAACACATCAGTCAGCACCTGAATGTACAGAGAGCTACATCACATAGCTCAATTATTCCCTACAGGCTAAGCGTAGGAGTTGGAAAATGGAATTGAAAACTCTTGACAGCATTGATGTGCTTGGTCTCACTTTTTTTGCATTTACCTGGATTGCAGAATTCATGTTTTCTACCAAATTTTTAAAATGCATACATACTGAGCTCTTTACTAGCTGCTTCATATGAATTAAGAAGTAAAATTTGGATCCTAATGTGGGAAAAATAATAGGATCTAACGAGTATGCAACACAAAATTGACTTTAATAATATCTTCTCAGATAAAATACTACTGAACAGTCTGAAAAGACTTCAAACATCCCATTATTACCGTTCTGACCTGAGGCAAAGCAAAGCACTGAAAATACATCAATGGTTCTGCTCAAGACTAAACGAGTTATGCTTGCATTATGCAATTTGTATGAGAGTTAGGCAATGATGAATACACCCAATTCAAAAATAAAATAAATTGGTAAGTTATTCAGTAGCACTTTCACCAAAGGTTCACCCCATGTGGCAGTATACAAAGAATCACCTTGTCTAATCTGTTTTGTACACATATATATACACACTGAAGTTTACTAATAAAAATACGCATTATGCATCCTCTGCTAAAATCGGTGTCACTTCTGTATTAATGAGCAGTTGGTGTCAACCCCAAAAGAAATAAAGCTAGCCAGAAAGAGGACTGCCCTTTTGGACATTCCTTGCTCCTGAAAACAGCAGTATTTTAAAAGAAAATGTGCCTAAACACATTCCTTCTTTATGCAGTAAGAAATAAGGGCATGTTAAATTCTTGACATTTGGGTGATACTCAGTGATAAAACTCTGTTACACTAAATGCAAACTGACTTCAGCAGGCACACATCTTTTGAACTGCTGACCTGAACCCATCAGGATGCTTTTCTCCCTTATATGTAGTTACCTCTTCACTTCTTGATACTCAAGAGTACTCTAGCTGAAACAGTGAAATACCAGGGAAAAAAGCAGCTGCAACAGGACTTCAGGTCTGACCAACAACAGTATCAGAAATATCAGCCAATCTCTGGATCAAAGGCGGTTGCGGAGTCAGAGCGCGCTTCAATTAACAGGCAAGTGCTGGAAGATCTACCTGCATTAAAGAGATGTCTGCATCTGCAATTACTGTTTGTCCTGAATCTTTTAAACCACTCACTTTAAGAGCAGAAATATAAAGCAGACTAACAGGGCAATACGTTATAATTAAATGGCAAGTCAATACTTGTCTGCTTTTGCATTTGGTTAGCCTGAACCTATACGCCTTCCATCCCTCTTTGAAATACAGAGCTGTATTCTGGTTAATTTTTAAACAAATTACTGCCACAGTGCTAACACTATAAGGAAAAAATCTTCACACTGTTTCATTCTATTTTATCATATCACTTTTCCAAAATATTTTTGGTGTGCCTTTAACTTGCAGAGCACCGTGGAGATACCTGAGTTAGCTCAAAACAGATTATGCAGGCATAATTAGACTGTTCTCAGCAACTAAAGTAGAGTTTAGCAGAAGATAATTTAAGCTATTTTTCACCATGGTAAATAAGCCTGCACTGAATGCTAGATTTCACTTCCCTAGTGCTCAAGCTGGCTTGTTTAAAGCTGGTTTATGTACATGTGCTGTACAGACATAACCTCCTTTATGAATGCAGCATATTCACTGATATATCTTTTAGAGAAATAGCTTAATTTTTATTATATCCTTTATTATTTATTAACAGAACCATTACAAGCAAAGAGTTAGCTATTAAATGGTCTGCCAAGCAGCCGATACTAGAACATAGACTGACCTATTTTATCTTATAGATGTGCTTCTGTTAATAAAATCCAAAGCTACTAAAAAATAAACCCCCTCCCTCCACCAGAGAGGCACATCTGAAGTCATAATAAGCATGCAATTTGGGTATTCAAAATGACATCATGACAGCTGCCATGCCTTCCAAGTATTGAAAGTGCTTTAAAAATAAAGCAGTGGTAACGCAGTTTGGCAAATTGCTTCAATTGGCTTCCTACCATCCAAAAGTCAACATTAACAGCAGCTTGGTTTGATTTTTCCATCTGCCTTTTGTAAAGCAGATTAGACAGTAAAAAGATTCAGGATTTTCTTTTTTTTTTAAATTTCTGTCCCAGTCTTTCAGTAAGAGTTTGCACAATGCACCCAAATTACTTCATAAACCCAGCGCACATTCCAAACGTGCTAATTGAAATATTGTTTTTTTCCAGTGCATGTTTGAAGTGTGTCATTATGCCTTACATACTTCTCTTGCAGAAAATTTTAACCTTGATAAAAGCATTGCCTCTCGCTTTCACTTACTTTTATTTTTTTACTGCTTCTGGAAATCTTTGCTTTAAAAATTAATTTGATGGGAAAAAGAACAAACAACTGGTAGAGGCGTCTTACCTAAAGACTGGTAAAGCTCAGTCATCTTGGGATGATCCCAGCAGGTCGTTTGCGTCTCATGGCTACAATGCAAAACACGAGAGTTAGTGAAGGCGCTCCCACACCGCACAGCGAGTGAGCCAGGTTGCGCGCCAGAGCACAGTGCCAGACCACCACCCGCAGCGGGAGCTGCTCTGGCAGCGGGTCCCAGCGGCGGCAAGGATGTCCTCTTTCAACACGAGACATTGACTTGGAGCGCTTTATTTAGGCATGGGCTCAGGAAACAAAATTAAAAGCAGTGCTAATATTAAAAAGACAGAAAGCATTCGGATATGCCATAATGTTTTGAGGAATTTCTAAGCACACCCACCAATCAATTCTTAAAAACTCGTTGTTTTGTATAGATCATTCTCCAGTTCCTCCAAACTAGAGGAGAGACACTTAAAAGGGCTTAGTTCATAAAGCGTTTCTGGAAATTCTGACCAGATACTAAGATCTGTGGTACTCATGACCTGCTTTGTGCTCTTCCCGCTCTTTCCCATGTGGTGGGTACGAGCTCCCCAACGCAGCGGCTGCAATCCTTCCTTTCGCTCCAAACACCTGCACTAAAACCCCCCTGCAGCATCCCCCTGACCCACCATCCGCTTACCCTGCTTTGCAGGCCAATGCACTGCACCCCCCCATACTGACGGTCTCTTTTAGTGCAGACCATTGCTGCTCTGCACCTTCCCTGGAACTCCCAGGCCCTTTCCCTTGCCCCGGAGGTCCCCTGTGCAGTGTCAGACAGCAGAGCTGTTGGGAAGCCAGGGGAAAGCTAAAGCGGGGTTATGAAACGCTGCAGTATGACTAGAATGTAAATTGGACAGTCTCTGCATTGAGGCGAGCAGTCTTCTGCTTTGCAACACAACATGTTGCCAAAAGACAGGCAGTGTGAGAAAGCCAACAAAATAAAGTGTTAGCGGGTGTAGTAGCAACTCGTATCTCCTGAAGTTACACTTCTTATGATTTTTTTTTTTTAATGATAGCATAGCTAACATGATCATGTTTCCATTAATGTAGAAAACTTGCAAGAATATTCTCCTTATCTATTCTGTAGCCAATAAAGTCCTATTCATACAGAATTCAGCTACATTAAAAGACGACTGTGAGTAAAAAAAAAAACAAAATCTGGAAAGCATATGTGGCACACAGTTGCTAACAATCAAATTTGCAACTTCTATGCTAAAAAAGCAGATATCCTGATTCCAACACGCTCACATACGCGGGAGAGCAGGATCTGATCCACAGTGCTGTGGAGCTCCTGGAGCACACAAGTTACAGCTCCAAGAGACTAAACCACAACCCAGACATTGGGTTGAACGCACCTGGACACCCAGCTGTGTGCTGGAAAACTGGTACAGAGAGGCTGTTTTAGAGCACAAATGGTCCTCGAGTTCTCTTTTTGAGGAAGTGATGTTGCCGAATACACCTTTACCCTTTCTGGGCTAACAAGGGGCAAGATTTTCAGTGAATCACTTCAGTACCACCCCTACTCAAGGAAAAAAGAAAATCGTGACATCTTTTCTTAGTAGGATTTAATTTTGGTCTTAAAAGGCAGGCTATTTATTTGATCCACATGAATACTTTACTGGCCCAGTAACCTCTATATGTTCAGTAGCTTACTATATATAGTATTTCCAGATTTTGCTCTGTAACTGCAAGAATGAAAGAGATCACACACAAGCGCTAAGCATAAAGAAAAAATGCTGCCCTAGCTGAGCACAGGCTTTTAGACAAGGCCTGTCTCATCAACCTCAGCATCCCCACCCCTTCCTAATTCCTGCGGTGGCTGAAGGCAGTGAAGGAGGGAGGAGGACACTAGAAGAGCAAAAGCAGTCTTCTTTGCTCTGGTAAAAAATAAGTCCTGCAAAGGGAGGTGGTTGCAATCATATTAAGAAATCTGAGTCTGGTCTGTTTTTTTTTTTTAATGCAGAAACTGGGTAGCTTCAAGTGAAAACCTGCAGAACTGAGCCACCTGCACCAGAGCTCCTGAATTTCCTTCCACGCTTGGCACAGGCAGGCTCTGCAGAGCAAAGGTAGCACCAGCAGCTTTTACCATACCCAGGTATAAAGTGACACACTGAGTTCCTAAAAAACTTGGCTACCAGAAACCTCTGCTTATACAAGGGCAGCCCAAAAGAAAAGAGGAAGGGAGTGTATTTACTGAAGAACCGTGTGGCCAGAGATGCCACGATTCAGGTGAATGGACTGCAGACTCAAATAAACACTTAAACCCGCAGATCTGTGACCCTGGTTTGTTCACATCCAATGTCACTCACAGGTGAACAGCTCCCCAGGCATGAGCCTGGCCACCCTGGCTTGCTCCCCCATGGGCAGGTAGCCCCAGGAGTGGGGGATATCTGACTAGAAACTGTACCCCGGTTTGCATGTCAAATCATATGGTAAAAATGAGAAAAAGAACTTATGCATACTGTTAAAAGAAATCTTTGAAAGTTATCTGCCTAACTTTCCCTGTGAAATTAGTTTGGCAGTTCCAGATTTCTCCGTGGATAAACTAAGCCTCTTCAGATGCCACAGCTGTTAACCTGGTAGCCTTCAAAGGCACTCATTCCCTATTAAAATATCTAAAAGCCATCAAGATGCAGCTACATAAGACTGTAGAATCCCATGCCTGTGTTGGACAGAAGAATGAAAAGATGATCTTAGATGTGCAAAACTATTAAGGTTAATCACTAATCAACATTATATGGATGAGTAACTTATTGATCTTTTATTTTCATTTTTTTATGGTAAGGCCCAACCCTGTATCACTGAATTTAGCATGTACGGTTCAAGTTTATGGCATTTACTTATCTTCCTGAAAACACATAACCGATTTTCCCAAGAACTTGTAAATACAATTTCTACTGCCAAAGAAACATTGGACTCCAACTGTTTTCAGGTATTTTTAATACCAGTAACCTGAAGCCACTGCTCGGTGTGCTTTTATTTCACAGTGTAAGATTAATTCCCTTGGAGATGTACGTTTTGTAAGGAATTATTTTATTCACTTCATCTGCAAGTGACTAAGACTGAATTTGCAGAGCAGGTATATTTCCTCTCTATCTCCTCTTTGCTAAATTTATAAACTCAGTTGCAACTCAGAGGAAATACCCCTTCCTTTAGGCTGTAAAGCTCACATCAGTAGAGACCCTAACTCACAGAATTGTTTAGGTGGGAAAAGACCTTTAAGATCGTCAAGTTGAACTGTAAAGCTAGCACTGCCATGTCCACCACTAAACCATGTCCTTAAGCGCCACATCTCTTGCCCCTGCTGCCTTCCCAGCAGTGACCACCCATGGGGCAGCGTGACCCATGCCCAGCTGGAACAGCCACCCTGGGGACTTCAGCAGAGATGACTCCACCTCATACCCTGTACCAGACCCAGCGATGGACTGGTGAGCTTTCAGCACACCTCTGCGCTCTTGCAAGGAAAAACAAGGGTATTTAAAGGGAACAGAGCCTCGGTCACTGTGATTTCTGCAGAGGCTGTGTGTCCGTGCCGAGCTAGGGCAGATTTTGCTGGTACTTGACATGCAGAACACACGAAGGCTGCAGCTATTTCGCTTCAGCTAAAAGGTGTTTGCCTCTTAAGCGAACGTTTTCAGCTCGGGCAGTTATCAAGGATTCTGCACACAAGGGCAGCTCCAGGAAAGGTTAGATTCCATCGACGCTATTCCTCATAAGCCTCTTTGCCATTTTCAAAGGCCATTTAATTGTGAGCTTTGGGGTCGGACCAGTGGAGGAGGATTTGTGTGTATGCCCTTATTGTGAACACCATCTGAAGTGAAATGCCAGCTCAGCAGTTTCAGGCAGCCTCAACCACACTTGGGAATGCTATAGCATCCTTAATAGAGCTGCAGTAAAGCGTTTGCCAGAGTTTCAAACTCCGGTGAACAAGGCCCTTTACAGCTTGCGAGTCGGAAAGACATGAAGTGTAAAGCAAGTCCTCTTGACTAGCAGCAGCGAAAGCACGGCGAGAATATGTGCTCGAGACGCTTTTCCAACGAACCACCAACATAAAAAGGTATTAACGCACGCAGCCAGCAGTTTTGCAATACTGCACATGCTCAGAGGATACATTTTTCAATTTGGCTCTACATTTAGGTCAACTAAATTGATCAGCGGCTTTTAAATCATGGATACTTTGCAACAAATAAAAACATAAGTGGGTTCACATGGCGTATTTTTCTCTTTCTCGCCCTGCTTGAGCTGCAAAGGTGGAAAGGAAATAAGAACCAGGCCTGAAAATGAGAGGAGCAGCAATGGATAATGGTGACACTTAGGCACTGGTGTGACTGGCACGCTAAATACACTGATAATTCAGCGGGATGAACACATAGTCTTCACTTAATACATCCTCTGGGAACCACAGGACCACTTCATTAAGGTATGACTATATTATATTAGCAAGGATAATTTTTATGTGGGGAATTCTGTCACACTATGCCTGTGTGAACTCCTCTGTTCCTGCCAACAGCAGAGAGATTTGTCTCTCATCGCCGCCAGCAGAGCCAGTAACACACAGGATTGAAAACCTGAAATCAAGAGATAGTATCCTAACTGACACACTAGATGAATTACAGTCCCCTTGTTATAACTTGATCAGTTTGGACAAAATACAGTTATTTTATCTTCCTTCCTTTTATATTACTGCTGAGCAACAACAGCAGTGGGAGGAGTGGAGAGTAACGCTCCCCCTCCCCTAAATTCCTGCACAAATTCCCCCAAAAGATTCCTGCACAAGCCACACCAAAACATTCGCAAACCTTTTAACTGTTTTTGATTGCACTCCTTTTTTTTTCTTTTTAATATATATATATCTAGGATTCAGTCTCCTGAGTATTCACTACTCAGCTCCAGATTCCTTTTTTAAACTCTTGCATCTCTCTTTACTGGTGATACCAGAGCCAGTTCTGCTGCACTTCTCTCCTCGTACTTCATTAGAAAATGTGACATGAAATATATGTGCATAGAATTAGAAATTCTATCAGGTCGCAATAAATAGTTACATACAGTTATGAAAAGGTGAAATTAAAGTAGCATTTTACAAAGCACTGAACTGATCCATTTTCAAACACCCCAATTTACAATACCTCTCACCTTTTGGCTTTAAGATGAAGAGAATGTTATTCCAACCACCTCATGACTGTTGTGAAAAAGCCAAAGTAAACACGACAGAGTTGTCTGGATTTTACTAAACTAACCTAAACTGTTTGTATGAATAGACACTACCACTCATTTAAAAGAAAAACGTTTTCAACAGTAGATGACAGTGATTGCAAAGAAGATTTAAGAGTTGTCTTTTTACAGTGTTTCATTAATTCCTTAGATAAAACAGGTTACTACTATGGAAAGTATTAGCGATGTAAAAAGGTGGCACTCCTTTATGCTTTACAAAGGACTACTGTTTTCATCTGCAAATCCAGTGACTACTGATCTGCGCAGAGATTACTTCTGTTTAAGCCAAGGATCAG
>NW_010162263.1:0-1174 GCF_000695765.1 Mesitornis unicolor | reverse complement strand
TCTCTTCATCAGGAATTTGACTTCAGCACGTTTTATTGGCTTCTGCGAGATTTATCAGACTGCTGAAGGCAGGCACCGATACATATTAAAGTTTCTTGCCGATACTAGAAATGAATAGCAGGAGAAGGGCAAATATCAACTGCCAAGTACTGAATAGTAACTCTTTTCTCTCCCCTTGATGTTAAACATTTATTTTTCACACCCTGTCGCGGGCAAAGATTCCCACTCTGTGGCTCAGGCTGTGCGAGCCTGCCCCCCCCAGCCGTTACCCTCCACTGATCTATCTGCTTTTCAAAGCCCATCTTCTCCGCTTCTGCCAAAGCAATTTCACTGCAGGGTCTTGTCAAAGCCAGCTTCAAACAAGTCTTTAGCGCTAAAAGATAAAAAATCCCACATGTGACCGCATTTCTCGTCTCCTCAGCTCTCTATGCGTACGCCCGCAAGAAAAACCACTTTTCAGCCCAACTTCAGCTTAATATGAGGACTGGGGACACTCCTGCTTTCCTGGGCTGGAAAATGCTCTACAATAGGTATTAAAAGACTGTACTGTATAACAAGAAGAAATATAGCATTTACAATGCACCAGCCGAGAGGGAATCCCCTCCCAGCTTCTTCTACCTATTAACTCGAAAGATTATTTCTAAGGATGAAATTACTGGGAGAAGTAACGCACCTATAAGCACGTTTGTCCTGTTAAAGTTCACTCCTGAACCCAGTAATGTCACACAGGTGACATTTTACAGTATTGGGCTACCCCTTAAAACCCGAGGAATAACGAGAAGAGAGCAAATTCCCACCCTTTCGGCGCCCCCCGCGACCCTGGCACATCCACGATCTCCCGGTCCGGCGCCAGGGCTGCACCCTGCCCGCCCACACCTGCACAGGTACACCCACGCGTGTGCGGGACCTCGCAGCGCCATGACCTACGTGTTCCCACCAGATACGTCCACACGGGGGAAACGCCGTTTCAGCTTCCCAGAAGAAATCAGGGGCAGCAACTTGACCTTTTTTTTACTGCAATAAATGCAAGGTACGGCCGGCTCCCCCCCATGCTCCCCCTGCCCCCCAACGGTGTATAAGACCACGGTTACCCACGCTGCCCTCCACTTTCACAGAGCGCGGGAAGATGGATCACGGGCACCCGGCTGAAACACCTGAGAGCCGCCGTGACACC
>NW_010162262.1:6446-7070 GCF_000695765.1 Mesitornis unicolor | reverse complement strand
TGGCACCGCACATCAGCCCTAGCCCCTCTCAGCACCACCAGGCAAGGAGAGGCCACAGCAAACAGCCTTGGGCTGGCCCCACGCATGGGGTTGCCCGCGGTGACACCGGTGTCCCCAGGTAGCGCTGTTGGCAGCCACTGGGTTATCAGCAAACAGGCTCAATCATGGCCCCTGACAGCACAAACAAGACGTTTTGGTGACGGCACCAGGCCAGCCCCAGCACACAGAGCAGCCACAGCCCCCACCACAGCCCTGGGCACCCGTTCTGCCCAGCCAGCACATTCCTCTCATTCCTCCACCACGAACTTCGGCAGAGACGCACCGACCCCATGGATGAGCCCATCGGACACGAGGCCTCTCTCCAGGGCCCCTCAGAGTCCCCCACACCAGGGACACCTTGGCAGTGCCATCCCCACGCCGCAGGCAGAGAAAGAGCCAAGTCAAGAGCTTCCCACGGATGAAGCATGGAAAAAAGAGGATAAAGCGCTTCCGGCACGACGGGAATCCCACAACTCTCACCCCACGTCCCCCTGCTTCCCCGTGGAGACCCCCAGTGGGATAACAAGGGCATGGCAAAGAGCTGGGACCCAGCCACGCCATGGCACGGTGGCCGAACGCCCTGGG
>NW_010162262.1:6073-6415 GCF_000695765.1 Mesitornis unicolor | reverse complement strand
GCGGGCGAGTGTGGCACACAGGGTCTGCCGGCGCGGCCGCCGAAGGCCTGTGGTCCCACCGAAGCAGTCGGAGGCGTTTCTGGAATATTTCTGCCCGGCCGGCGCACGCCTGGGCCCTGCCAGAGGAATTTCGCCGGTAAATAAATAAATACGAGCATGGAGCCGAGCCAGCCCAGTCGCCCTGCACCGGGAGCTGGGACACAGGGGGCAGTTTCACCAGGCCCAGCCATCCCCACTGTGCACTCCATGGCACTGAGAGCCCCCAAAATACAGTGGGTGCTGCCCCAGCCCAGCTGCGGCCTGGGGCCACAGGGATGAGGGGGGCTTGGGGGAGCCCCCGCC
>NW_010162262.1:5150-5995 GCF_000695765.1 Mesitornis unicolor | reverse complement strand
TTCCCCACGGTGCACCCCACAGCCCTGAGAGGCCCCAAAACACAGTGGGTGCTGCCCCAGCCCGGCTGCGGCCTGGGTCCACAGGGATGAGGGGGGCTTGGTGCAGCCCCTGCCGAGGGGCTTAAACCCCCCATGGTATGGAGGGAGCCCGGCATCTTCCCTGCTCCAGCCAGGGAGGGGCTTCCAGAGCAACAGCCCAAAATATGTCTATAATTTCCTGTTTCAAAAAGGATCATTTTTATTTAAATTAGGACCAGAAACATTCCAGGGAGCTTAGCGGGGCCTGAGGGAGAGCTGGGCCTCCGTGTGCGCCGGCACCTTGCATGGCCCCGCTGGGTGAGGGACCTTGGGCTGCACCCTGCACCACAGCCTTGGCTTCCCAGCACCGGCAAAGCTGCAGCACATCTCCCGGTGTAGCCCTGCACCACATGGGACGGGGACAGAATCCAGCCCTTGGGGTGCTCCTGCTGCAGTGGCACTTGAAGGTGCCACGGACACGGTTCCTGCCACCTGGGGAGCACACAGAGTCCCATGGCCTCACTGCGGCCACCTTTGCTCCATCCTGGCCACTGCCCCATGGGGACAAGGCCTCACCGCACTCAGCACGGCTCTGCCCCGCACGGGCTCCACAGGCACCCTCCTCTCCCCAAGGAAGGCTTAAAAAGACACTAAATCATAAGCTAAATCCTGCTGCCACCACGGAGGGGACAAGCTCTGCAGGGGTCCATGCTGTCAGCATTTGGGGGCCTCTGCCAGGACGCTGTTTGGCTGCGGTGAGCCCATGACAGGGTCAGCAGAGCTGGGCAGCTCTCACGGGAGATGTGGGTCACACAGCCATTAAGTGT
>NW_010162262.1:4432-5119 GCF_000695765.1 Mesitornis unicolor | reverse complement strand
GCACACGCAGGGCTGCACACACTGCCGGCAGCTGCCGTCCCCTGACACACCACGCTGCCTGCCCTGATTCCTGGGGTGGGATCCCGAGGTGAGGAGGTTGATGTGGGCAGGGGGCAGGCAGCGGGGCCGGCAGTGCCCCTCCTGCACAGCAGCCTTAGAGATTTCCTGGCAGTGAGAAGCAAAGCTCCCTTCCCTGCTTTCCCGGTGCAACGTCAGTGACAGGATGGGGACAGACCTCCCCCACGCAACGCAGAGCTGGGCTCTCCAGCCCAAAGACCAGACCCAGCAGCACATTGAGCATTTTGGGGCAAAAAACTCACTGGTGCCGCTCCACAAGCCTCAATGCAAACCCGCTTTCGGAGCCGCTCTGCCACCACGGGCAGGCGTTGCCCCTGCATCCCAGCCACAGCTGCCCGCTCCTCCTCGTGCATCGCTTCCGGCTGGTTCCCACGGCTGGTGCCAACCCAAACACCCTCCGCGAGGACACCGACAGAAACCCAGAGCAGCGTGGCGCGGTGGGAACACCATTACTCACATCCCAGGCAGCGCGGTGTGTGCCCTGGCCGCCCCGCAGCCAGCAGCGGCTCAGCTCGCTCAGCTCCAGGATGGGCTGCACCTTCAGCTGCACCGTCTCCCCCGACTGCCGGATCATCTCCACGATCTCATCTCGGGATTTGCTCTCCACGT
>NW_010162262.1:3472-4256 GCF_000695765.1 Mesitornis unicolor | reverse complement strand
TCCCCCGCTGCGTGGGGGCTGGGGGCTGCGGGGGCACCCCGGCCGGCAGCCGCAGCTCGGTGGGGAACCTCTTGCCGACCAGCTCCGGCACCCTGGCACGCAGGGAGGTGGCAGAGGGGGCACGGGTGTGTCCCAGGGGGACCCCTTGCTTAGTGAGCTGGGTCTCCAGCGTCCGCACCTCAACCTGCGGGGAGGGTGCCGCCGAGTGCTCAGAGGGCGTTGATGTCTCTGAGGTGCTCTCATCCCGGCTCTTCTGGGAGAAGGAGAAGCGTTTGACGATCATCTGGGAGTTCTGCTTGGCCAGGGAGCCGAATTTGGCCGCCCGCTGCAACACTGAGCCCTTGAAGTTGGCGTCGTCCACCTTGAGGTCATCGCTGGAGCTGGCCGTGCTCAGGTGGCCCGAGTCCAAGATGACACTGCCCCGGTTGCTGTCAGAGTCGATGTCTGTGAGGTGCAGGTCGGAGCCGCTGGCCACCTTGATGGGGATGGGGTTGGAGATCTCCAGGCGGGTTTTGGAGTCTCGCTTGGAGGCACGGTTGAGGTTGAAGAAGCCCCGGCGCATGCTCATCTCCTCCAGGCTCTTCAGCTCAGCCGCCGACATCCGCTCCTTCTTCTCCTTCTTTTCCTTCTTCTCCTTTCGGGCCCCATCCTTCTCCTTGTCCTTCTTCATCAGGTTGAACATGGTGGAGTGTGGCTCAGGGGGCGCGAGTCCCCGCAGCGGGTGGCTGGGTCAGGGCGCTCACAGCGCAGCCGCCTGCCTGCAGAAGGACAGATGGACATGGGG
>NW_010162262.1:3027-3375 GCF_000695765.1 Mesitornis unicolor | reverse complement strand
GGACAGATGGACATGGGGACCATCAGACACGGCCAACAGCCCCCTCACCACCCCACTGCTCACCCCAGCTGGCACCCACAGGCCATGTCCCACTGTTCCCAACTTCCTCTGGGGACAACAGCATCATGGGGCTCTGAGACTGCCCCCGTCATCGCATCCCTTTGGTTGTGCACCCCCAGGGATGCCCCAAAAGCAGCCTGGCACCCCTGTGCTGGTGTCAACACCAGGGCTGGCTGCGGGCAAGACCCCCAGCGACTCCCGCAGCTCTGGAGCCATCCTGGAAGAGAACAAGTGTGTGGGGGGAAGGCATCTCACCATCCCACTTGTATTTGCAGTGGTTAACGTCCG
>NW_010162262.1:1707-2939 GCF_000695765.1 Mesitornis unicolor | reverse complement strand
ACCCCCCAGGGGCCAGCCATAGGCAGAGTCCCCAGCAGGGAGGGAGCTGGAAACATGGCAAAGGCTGTCCTAATAAACAGGAACCTGTAAAATCACATCCCTCCCAAACACCGATAAGTGTCTAATTTTAGCCGGGGCGACGTAGAAGCTCATGACGCTGCCGGTGACCTCCAGGAACAGTCGCTCTTTCATTCGGGCACTCCCTGCTGGCGGGGGGGAGCACCCAGCCAGCGGCAAAACCTCAACCGGGCAGAAACCCTGGTTTCCCCCAAAAAAATGTACATACGCCCAGCACCCAGGGGCACCCAGCACCCACAGCCTCACCCTGCATGGGGCTGCTACGGGACCCATCTGCCCCTGGGGCAACCAGTGCTCACCAGCCCCCCCCCCCCGACATCCATCGAGTGTTTTGGCTGCAGATAAACAACTCCGAAGCGGAGCAGCCTGGCAGCGCAGGACGGGCTGACAGCTATATATAACGGGGCAGGAAGCCGCGCAGGAACTTAACCTCGGCACAAAGGACAACAGGAAAACTCCCTGTGTTCGAAGCATCTGCTTTAGAGCTCATCTGACAGGCACAGGGATGAGGTTTGGGCAACCCGAGGGGGGTGAGCGGTGCTTGGGGTGCCTGGATGCTGTGTTGTGCCATGCCAAGCTGCACCTCGGCTCTGGCGCAGCATCGGTCCTGCATCACCACCACCATGGCCTGGGCCACCTCGTGAAAACAACCCAGCTCCTTTCTCCTTTCCCAAAATCGCTGGCTATGGGCTGACTGCTGACCTGCAGCCAGGGACAGCTCCTTCCCCTGACCCGCAGCAGGTGCTGCCAAAAGACCCCGTACCACAGCGGGGGCTGCTCTCCTCCGTGGCGGTGCCGGGGCCTCAGCACAGACAATGGCAGGGAGGGAGCCACCTGCACCCGTCCCCGTCCCCCCGCTGTGCCATGTGCCACCAGTACTTCCAGCTGCCTGCACATCCCCAAAGGAAGGGGATGCAGAGGGGGGCTGCACCCCCAGGAGCACCCCACACTCACCCCATGGCAGGGAGGGGGCTGCCAGGACCCCTTCCCAGATCTGTGGGAGGGATTTTCGGGAGCAGAGCCGCTCGCCGGGTAGGTGCTGGGTAGAGCAGAGGCGCTGGGAGGCAGGCGGCCGAGCGCTCTTTGTCCTCGGTGGTTTCTCTCCCCCGCACACACGCTCCTTCCCAGGCCTTTGTACGCTCAACAAAAAAGGG
>NW_010162262.1:0-1676 GCF_000695765.1 Mesitornis unicolor | reverse complement strand
CCATCTGCACGGCTGAGCAGGCAGCGCCGGCAGCCCAGCCACGCGTGCCCTACTCAAGGAGGGGGACAAGGGGACCGGAGCTTCATGATGCCCCCACACCGGCACCCCTGGTCCATTCGGGATGCAGCTGCAGTTTGATCCCTTCACACCGCGGATGCCGGATGGGTGCAGTAGGACGCTGCGAGCAGGAGGTGGCTGCTGAGCATCTCCTTGCTCCCGAATCAGACCCAACGTGACCTCCCTGACTCAGCCCAGGCTCATTGCAGCATCACCCATCGCCAGGCGTGTTCGGGGCAGCAGCGTTCATGAGCCATGACGGGGCAGGAGAGGCACCCGTGGGCGCCAGGTGAGCCTGGAAATCGCATGCAAGGGTGCTGCTGTGACACCAGGGCTGGCAGGGGACAGCGAGTGTCACCTGGATAGGCCAGGTGGCCGAAAAGGTCACCCCCAACTCGAGGCCCCCAAACCCAAAAACTCTCCCTGAGCTGCCAAAGCAGGAGTGAGGGGGTTGCAACCCATCCACCCCCACCACAGCCATGAGCCCCCGCGTCCCTGCCAGGGCGCTGGGGAGTTTCAGGTGGGGCGGGAGGCGTTGACTGAAACTCCAGGCCACTCCTTCCCTCCGTGAGACGCAATCTCGTCCGACACGCTCCCTGCGCAGGGACCTGCACCACAAGTTTCCTGGTCGCCTGCCCTCCCCGCTCTGCTTCCCGCAGTAGGGCCGCGCTCACCCATCGCTTTGGCACAAGAGCTGGTGGCCATCGCCTCCTTGGGCACCCAATGTTGGGGCCCCCATCTTGCATGGGGCAGAGGGGACTGACCTGCGCGATCCTTCCTCGCTAGACACGAGTTTTCCATGGAACAAGGAAATTTAGGGGTTTTCCAAATCCTTCTGCGCTGCCTGCCCTTACAGACAATGCTGGGATGCGTCAGGAGGAAAACTATGCCAGATTTACCCAAGTCATAGCCGGGATGTGCCGCCAGGGACAAAATCCCAGAGCAGGATTTTGGGTCCTTCTGCACCCAGCAGCAAAGGACCCAGCCTGGTTCCAAAGCGTCACCCTGGGAGAGGCCAGGAGGGTGCATGTGTGGGGTGCAGGCACCCACCTCGCCCCAAAGCCAAGCAATAAACCAGCCTGAGAGTCCTTACAAAACAGAGGTTGTGGGACCGGATAGGAGACGATTTAGTGATCAGGTGGGAGGAGGACAGGTGGGTCACATCACCCATCGGCACCATCAGGCACACATCTCCCCCACCACCTGTTTCTGGCCCCAGATTTGCAGCCTGACCTCCAGCACAGCACAGCCCATGGTAAAGGTGAAAGGCTGAGCCACGGCTCATCAGCAGGCAAAGTCCAGGGCCCACACAGGCGCTGCGGGAACGCCCAGCTCCCGATGGCAGTGGGCGCTGCCGGGTGGGGGTCTCCTGGTATCGAGCTGCCAGGACCTGGCACACGGGAATGTCAGCAGCCACACACTCGCCATGGGCCCACACTTTTCTATAATTGCCCTAAGTTTAGCTCCGGCGCTTGCTGACCAGAGGATTTGCATCTCACAGGCCGCTGGAAACCACACTATTTCTGGCCGCACGTCCAGCCCTCACCCGCCGCTCGATATATTCCTCCCCGGGGCAAATTAAGGCGCAGGCAGGCGCCGTGGCAGCAGCAGTAGGCCCC
>NW_010162261.1:7516-7772 GCF_000695765.1 Mesitornis unicolor | reverse complement strand
TGGTACAAAATGACTGGGGAAGTTTCTCCATGGGATGACAGAGAACAGGTCAGTCACCATTACCTCAATGTGAAAGCTAATTCCGGGTGTGTGATTATCTGACATACTGAAAGATGCGGTTTCCCAGCATTCGCTTTTTTGGAGCTGGAAACACACGGCTAAGTCATGGCTAAAAACATGGGCAAACCTTTGACCGTGATTAGGTGGAGTCAGTACACAGAACTCAAGCTGAGAAGTCGAGCAATAAACTACAAGA
>NW_010162261.1:3878-7348 GCF_000695765.1 Mesitornis unicolor | reverse complement strand
GGTGGGATTTTGTGGAGGAGCGCAGGCTGCTGCGTCAGGATTTCCCTTTTCTATCCAGGGCCGCGGAGTCAAAAGGCTTCGCTTCTTACTCGCTTGCCACCAAAGGACAGGTCTTCCTCCTGCTGCCAGGCAGAAACGGCACTACACCGCCCTGACCCTGCAAGCGGGCAGCGCTGACCTCCCTAGCGCTGCAGGGACAACGTGCTGCCGACAGAGCCAGCACCGCGAGCCCCAGGCAACCTCCAAGGGACAACAGGGACGGTACGGACACGTGGGGATCTCAACCAGGCTAAAACAACGGCTGTCCACAGACAAGCAAAAAAACTTCCGTACAGAAAATATTATGGCTTCAAATTAACCGAGACTAGCTGGTGGGTGATGAGCAAAGTTTGGCGCTGGCATCGCTATTTGGATGTTTATGAGAAACGACCGGCAGCCGACATCCTGAAGCGCAGCCAAGAGAAGCCCACAGCCCTTCAGGCAAGTCAAGCTTAGAAAAACCTGCATCTCCTCAAGCCACATCCTCCCACGTGAAACACGTGCTCTGAAAGGATGGAGAAACCACTGGGCTTACACGCCAGGCCCGAAGCACACTTTTTACCCTGGCCTGAAGATTATTTCTCTGCTCCAACTGCCAAGGCAGGGATGAGCACTTCCCGGGGTCGTTCCTGTTTTGCCATCTCCAAAATCACTGCTCGCTCGCGTCGTACGCAACACCACCACAAAAAGCAGGAAACCAGCGCCAAATCCTCCGTTGAATCCATACCCATGCTTCCCACCCGGCACTGCTCGCTACAAAACGCCCCAAGGCTTCAAGGTGTTCCTAACCAGACTTTGTGGCCCCATCTTCCCGCATATCAGACAAGACAGCCGCTGGGCTGACACTTCAGCACCCGCCAGCCCTTCTGAACAGCTCACAACGTGATAAAAGGCGTTGCTGTTCGTTTGCTACTTGACAATCTTCCTTTCCAAAAGCCCTCTCCTCCCTGCGATAGCAAATAGGGAAAGGTGAGCTCTGCTACAAGAGAGGTAGTGTGCCAAGTCTGGCTCTGCAGAGAGAATCCTCCAACCCGGTGTTCCTTGGGCAGCCGTGTGCCCTGGTTCACCACTGGATACCCACAGGGTATGGAACAGGGTCCCTGCGGGGGCCCAGAGATGCTGTGGTGTGTGCAAAAGGGCACGCGCGCCACCCCACCGTCCCCTCCATGAGCGAACGCAGGGAATGCCACCAGTGCCGCGTGTGGGAAGACCTTGCAGAGTGGGGACGGGGAGGGCGGAGCGCACCCAGCAAAGCCGGGGTTGTTGAACGGCACGCTGCCACCAGCCTGGGAGCGGGTGGCTGCAGCGCAACCTCAGCCTCTTCTTTCCGAAGCGCAGGACAGCCACGCTGCTGACACCGTACGAGACAGCTCCTAGGTGGAGATGGAGCATCGCACACAGGGACAGGTCCTCTTCAACGGCTGGACCTGTCGTGCTGCAGGACAGGGCTGCCTCTGGTAGCTCTGGGCGAGACGGAGCACAGACTGCCCGTGAAACTCCAGAGGAGGACCAAGGAGGATGAGGAAGACATGGGAGAGCATTCAGCAGCAGAGGGAGGGCGATGGATGGGTGAAGGCTGTAAAGAGCAGGGTTCCCAGGCAGCCTCTACTGGAAGCACAGGAATGCGTCGCCTCGCTTGTCTGGGAGCCCGTCCGTCCTTGCACAGCTCCTTGCCACAGGGGACACCACGCGAAGAAGGACCAGAGGTGATGCAGGCGGCGGAGAGCTTCAGGTCCAGCTCGTTGTCATCTGCAAAGCCCCGATCCTCACTGCTCCTCCAGCAAGGGCCAGCATCCTCCCCATCCCGCCCACGCTGCCTCACCTCTGACCTCCCCGACGTCTGCTGGTGGTGTCCGTGCACTTGGCGCAGCCTCCGCGGGGGCCAAGAGTCCGCGTGAAACCACTCACCCGCACATGCGAACCATTCGGACGCGTGAACAACACAGGTTTGACACGGAGCCACTCTACAATGGGATCTCTCAATGCCCTGCGCACCCTGGAGGACCCTCGTGCCTCCCCCAGGAAGAGTTCTCAATCCTTGTACACTGTTGCCTTTAGCATGTTTTTTGTTTGTTTTTTTAAAACATGTTTTGAGGCTTCTATTAAAACACAGAAATACAGAACAATTAAAAACCAGCACAAGTTTTGCCTTTCCCAGCGACCTATTTACAGTTAGTTCCAAAAACCTCTTGCACATTTTGGTTGCTTAAAACAAAACAAAACAAAAAAAAGAAAATAAAAGAAAAGAAAAAGGAAAAACGAGAGAGGGGGGAAAAAGGGAAAGAAAAACATCTGAGAGAGGAAAACCATAAATGAAATCTTTACAAACTGCCACAGGGTCTGAACGTCCCTGGTCACCACGCAGGGTTCAAAGTAACAGCCCCACTCCCAGCCCCTCCACCCTCCCCTTCCCCAAAAAAGAAAGGAAAAAAGAAACCCAATTCACATCAAGTTTACTGCACATCTGGTTTTCTGTGTAAAGGCGAATCCGATACGAAAAGCATCCCACGTGGTGTCCTCCACCGGCGTTGGCCCCCAACCCTCCCCCAAAGAAAGGTTTAAAAACTCCTGCGTGGGCAACCCCGATCCCGGCGCAGCTCTGGGTGCCAGCCGGGGTCAGAAAGGCAGGTTCGCCATGTTCCCGGGCCCAGGGATGTAACTCATCTGGCTGTCCAGGGAGACGCTCCGCTGCCTCATCTGGTGCGTGACCATGAGGTTCTGCTGCGGCGGGGGCCCCATGAGGGAGCCCTGAGGTGACATCATGTGTCCTGTCTGAGCGTACATCTCCCCCGACACAGACATGCTCCTCTGCTTGGCCTGCATCAGCATGAAATTCTGCTGGGCCATCAGGCTCTGCTGCGGAGACATCATGCCCTGGTGCATGCTGTTGCCCATCATGCCCTGCTGGGGCGGCATGCCTGTCCTGCCCAGCATGGGCACCTGTCCGGGGTGGCACATGGGCATGCTGAGTCCCCGCTGCACGCCCTGCTGCCCAGGGAGGCTGGGGGCGCTCATACCCGGCCGTGCGGGGGGCTGCTCAGCCATCATGTTCTGCAGGTTCATGAGGTGGAGGTTGGAAGGCTGCGATTTGGGCGCTTGGCTGTCACTCTTGGGGAAATACTGCAAGGTGCTGCTCGGCTTCTCCGAGGGGATGATCCGGGACAGGTCAAACTCGGGGATACCCGTGGGCGTGGGGCGGATGACCTCGCTGAGCTCGGGGTCATTCAGCACCGACGCCACCCCGGGCAGCACGGGCGGGTAGGGCTCGCCGATCCGAGGAGGGATGTTCTTGCCCATCATGTGCTGCTGCGGGGGCATCTGGCCGGGCTGCTGCGAGGGAAGGTCCTCGGGCGGCAAGGGCATCCCTGGTGGGTAGTGCTGCTGCATCCCTGGGCCGCCCCCACCAGGGGCCATGGGCATGCCGCCGGCGG
>NW_010162261.1:1071-3847 GCF_000695765.1 Mesitornis unicolor | reverse complement strand
GGCATGGTCCCGTGGGGCTGCTGCATGCGGGGGAACACGAGCTGGTTGGAAGGAATCATCTGCGAACTGCTGGGCACGGGGCCGCACTGCTGGTTCAACGAGTCCTGGGGCCCCGGGGGCAGCATCATGGGGTTCTGGGGGGGCACGCCTGGCCCAGGTGCGCTTGGGTGCATAGGAATGTTGGAGCCCAGAGGGTTCGGGGACGACATCATGGAGGAGGGGGGTGGTTCGTGGGAGAGGGGCTGCTGACCAGGCAGGTTCATTCCCATGGGGCTCTGAGAGGATCCAGGCCCCACGGAGTTCAAGTGCAGTTGATTTGGCTGAGTCCCCGTCACGCCTAAGGAAAGAAGAAAGAGAGAAGAGTTAACCCTGCCCACAGACCTCTCTGGGCTGAAAATCCATGCACTGGAAGCCTGCTGAGCACGCCTGCTCCAAAAGCCCCGAGTGCGGAGTGCAACGCTCAGTACGCAGCCACGAGATGGGCCAGCAAAGCACCGGCGTGAGGAGAAAGCACCCCAGACTCCAGCCCCCCGAGCCTGCAAGCAGCAGAGAGCTCCTCCAGCCCCACGGTGGATTCGCTGTTCCTTACACCCCGCTGATTCTGGAGCCCTGACTGGCCCTGCACCTCAAGGCAGCCCTACACCCTGATCTCGGCTGGGTTCTCTGCTGCCTGGAAGGCACCGAGGAGCGACCGACCCATCACCACGGCCTACAGGGATATCCTGGCAAGCTCCTGTGACCACACAATCTCAGCAGCGAGGCGAAAAAAAACCCAAAAGAGTGGGCAGCCCGACCCAGGTGCCATCCGTGAGGGACCACTCTGCTCATTGGTACAGCACAGCAATCGGCGCCTGTGAAGAGGCGTGAGTAGGAGGGAGGCCGTGCATTTGCATGCCTGCGGTTCTACCCAAGTGACTACTCAGCAGTGAAAGAGTCAAAAAGTTAATTTTTCATTTTGAAAACTGCCAAAAATATTTGTCAGACAGCTTTAAACTCCTAAATCAAGTGGTACAGCGTGCTGGAAATCCCCTTTGCCTGGTCACCAAGTGACAAAAAACACTCATTTGCCTAGCTGTCCCCACCAGTGCCACCAACCAGTGGAGCGCATCTGGCTGTCACCTACTGAGATCAGCACCACGCTACGACACAGCCTTGCCTGCGCAAGCACCTGGGCCCCACGCGAAGCACCAGGCTCCCAAACCCCGCTCAGAGCGCCCCGGTGCCACTGCACGTCAACACCAGGGCTCCAAGCAGCAGACCTCTGCCTGCGAGTCCTGGGCCTCAGACAACTCCAGAGGCCATGAAATCCCAACGCCAACACGACCGCAGAGGGCAAAGGCAGTGCCAAAAAGGTCCAGAACTCTCAGAAAAAGAGCGCCAAAAATGCCAGACTGGCTCAGGCACAGGGCAAAGTGAACAGACTCTTACGAACAAGGGCAAATTTAGGCTATTTGACATGGCTGTTGGTGGGAGAACGCAGTTTCTACTGCCTCCTCTGCCTGGGGCCTCAGCCTCGCAAGCCCAGCCCCAGAAGTACATACCTGACATGCTGCCCGGGGGGAGCATAGGTCTGTCCGGCAGCAGCTCGTCATCAGAGGTGGCAATGGTTTTGATGGCGTTGTGGTAAAGCGGTGTGGAGCTGGGCATGGCATACTTGGACATCTGGGACATCATCAGCGAGAGGGGGTTCTGGGAGGGAGATGGATCTGGAGAGGAAGTAAAAGGCATGTTGGGATTCATGGTGCTGGAGGTGTTACTGGCTGGTGCAGAGTTGCTGCTCCGAGGCCCAGAAGGGAGAGAACCTGCAAGCAAGAGAGAGACCGGCTTAGTACCGCCTGCGCACCATGGCTGCTCCCCCCAGACAGCCACCCCGTCCCCTCCGTCCGACGGCAGCGACCAGAGGAGGTGCAGAGCACAGCGCCGACGCAGCCCAGCACCCTCCAGACTCGTGTGGAGATCCCGCTCCAAAGGGAGACAGACTCCCCCTTCAGACCACCCTCACCGCCCAGCACGCCTGCATCTTTTGCTGCCTGCGCCACAGAGCGTGAGTCCAGGCTGACAACAAAGCTGCGCTGTTCGCCCTCCCGTCTACCTGAAAAGGCCCTGTTTGCACTCCTGGAAAAAAAGGAGACTTGTTCCACGTGATGTATACACGGGCACAAGTACCTCCCCGCTGCTGTAACAGCAGCACTGTCCATGCAGCCCACAAAAACCGAGCACGCGTGTGCACCAGACACCCGGCATACCCTGATCCAGTCCTGCCATGGAATTAGATGAGTTCATGCTGAGACTCTGCTTGCTCTGGTTGACTCCCGGGCTGGGCATTGTGGCTTTGGGAGACGGCACCCAACTAGGAGAAGGAACAGCCATAGACGGGGACTTCAGGCGGCTTGGGGAGCCCGTCGGAGAGCGGACGCTAAGTGAGGAGCTCATCACCTGGGGGGACTTGAGGGGTCCAGACTGGTTTGAAGGCGGCATGCTGACCATCTGCGAGGGCGTCTGTGGGGACTTGAGGTTGGCAGAGGGGGAGGTGACCAGTGGTGAGTGCACCTGGCTGAGCGTGGGAGACTTGAGGTGTCCTATGCTGGGGGAGTTCATCTGGCTGATGTTGATGGTGAGATCGGAGGGCCGGCGGCCCAGCCCCCGGGAAGGCGCTGGGTGCATGTTGGCCAGGCTGCTGCCTTGCGCGGGAGCAGGATTGGAGGCTGGGGGCAGTGGGATGTGGCTGAGCCTGGTGGTGCCACTGATGCTTCCAACGGGCATGGTGCCCTGCTCG
>NW_010162261.1:0-1040 GCF_000695765.1 Mesitornis unicolor | reverse complement strand
GGAACCGCTGCCCATCTCCTGGGGCATGCTAGGGTAAGGGCCTTGCCCGCTCGAGAAGCCTTGCTGTCCCTGGCTGGGGAACTGGGAGGGAATCATCATCTTCTGGGGTCCTCCCAGCATTGCGCTGCCATTGCCATTCTGAGCCCGTGCCCTGGCCAGCTCCTCAGGGCTCATGCCCTGGTGGGCCATCATATCGGGGCCCCTCATCTTCTGCGACATCATCATCTGCTGCTGCGGGGTCATCTGGACGTTGAGGTTCATGTTCATGTTCATGTTGACATTCATGTTCATGTTGAGGTTGCCAGGGCCCATGGGCGCGTCCATCTCCCGAAGGCCCGACTGACTCATTGGGGGGCTCAGCATCCCTCGTGTGCCTGCAAACTCCATTCCCATCGGGGCGCTGCTTAGGCCATCCCCCGCTATCTGCCCAGCGAACATGGACGGATCCATCTGCCTGTGAGCCTGTATCATCCTCTCCATTTCCATGCCCTGGCTCATGGAGTTGCCGGACATCCCCATGGGCCTCTGCATCGCCACAGGGCGTTTCTCCATCAGCTGATGCCGCAGGATCTCCTCCCTGGCACGGGGGTTCATGAACCTCTCGGGGTCCCCTTGCCCTGATGGGTAGGGCAGGCTGCCTTGCGGGAAGTTCCCTGGGCCTCCCATGGGAGGCATATCATCGCTCCATCCCATGCCAGGCCTGACTGGCCTCTGCATGGCGTTCATGGGCCCAAGAGCATCCAAGGGCATGTTCTGCATTCCTCCAAAACCAGAGACCCTCTGCATTTGGTTCCCGGGGAACCGCGGCCCTGGGAAGGGCGGCCCTCCCCGCAGCTGCATGGGGTCTTTGGCCCCCCGCAGTGGCCCCCCCATCCCCGGTGGCCACTGCTCTCCTGGCTTGCTGTGGTAGGGTGGTGGGGGCCCACGCATCATCATGCTCCCCATCGACTGCGGGATCATGATCTCCTGCATGGGCCGGCCGTGGATGCTGATCTGCTCCTCTTTCCGCCGCTTCTCCTCATAGTACTCTTCCTGCAACT
>NW_010162260.1:21865-31117 GCF_000695765.1 Mesitornis unicolor | reverse complement strand
CGGCTTGATTTCCGACTCACGGGGATGGCCCATACCTGCGCCTTTAAGAGTTCCTTCTTGAAGAATGTCCAGCCTTCCTGGACTCCTTTGCCTTTCAGAACTGCGTCCCAAGGAATTCTGCCAACCAATTCCCTAACCAGGCCAACGTCCGCCCGCCAGAAGTCCAAAGTGGCAGTTCTGTTAGCTCCCCTCATAGCTTCTCCAAGGACTGAAAATTCTTATAAGCCTACCTCAGGCTAAATTGAAAGCATCACTTCTCCTTCCATCCTGATTGGCAGCAAAATATAAACTACTCTGGAAATATTATGGGATATTATTAACATGTAACCTATCACTTACGTAAAAGCATTAAATTTAGCCATTAATGCAGATGCAATCTAAAGAAACATAATGCACAAGGAAATAATGGCATGATTAATTTAAAAAAACACCCAACCCAACAATAATTTTGTGTAACTAGAGCATAAATTTTGTCATTACAAGTTTTAAACTGATAAAAATGTGTTCAATATCTCTAAGACAATTTAAGGCTTATGAGGAGAAAGCAAACTGTTTGTTTGTTTCATGGTAACTGCAGAAAAATAAGGACTTTTCAACTGAGAGGGAACTAAATAGCTGCAGAAATAAACTAGTTTGCTAACAACTATTTCATCCAACCAAAGAGAAAATTGCTTTCTACATCTCCGAAAGAATGTTGGGCAGAATGTTGACTGATCCTAAAACCTATAGACTTTGAAAACAATAGTGTGTGGGGGGGAAGAGTCTGAAATTCCTTCCCTGTTTTGTTTAACAGCAGCAAAATATGCATTTCTGAGATAGTATAATGATATTCAATATTTATTAGTTCAATATTCTAAACTGATGTATAATAGTGTAATTTGATGTAAAAAATAAATCAAAACTAGAACAAAATCTTAACCCATTATTATGAATCAACATTTCACTCTACATTGCAGGGCTTAGCTTTTCTGGGTTCTTATGCATGCAAAAAAAACAGTTAAGAAAACCACCTGTTGATACATATGTAAATAGATAATTTTCTACCACGTAAAAGAGATTTCCTTTGAGAAGATGCAAGGTTCAGTAAAGAATCTGGCCTTCTCCCTAGATGAGTGCAGTCTTTCTGTAAATTTACAAGAAAATCTTGTTTTGATAAAATAAAAAAAATCTATTTATGAATTTAATTTCTAAAACATAAATTAAAATTGCTACTTTTCAACATTGAGATAATTTTTTTTTGTAGTTTGAATCCAAGTTCAGTAAAGCACTTGAGTCTTTACAGAATATTGCTGCTAAAAACCTTAAACTCTTAAACAGAAAACAGTATGTGTAATTGTCTGTTGCTATGTAGTGACATGATTCTCCATCCAGTTTTTTTTGTTCTTCTGTGAGGTAAAGCATGCTTGATCAACTTTTTTTGCATTGGAAGAAACAGTGTGTGTGTGTGTGTGTGTGTGTGTGTGACAGACTGCCATTTGCCCCAGCCAAGGACAAACCACCAGCACAACCCAGCTAGACATGTAGTCTCATACAAATAAGAGTTGAAAATTTGCCCTCTAATATATATATAAAAGGACTGCAACATAATATCTATTCAGTATGTTGTGGCAGTTTCACTTTTCGTGAAGGTATTGTTCAATGACATGAATATAATCACATTAGCAATACCACAGACTGTTTATATCAGAAAGATTTGTTTTGACTTTATACCCAAAAGAGTTATGGTATTGTTAAAGGCATGGGTAAGGAAGACTTCTCAGGAAGTGGTTAAATATTAGAACTAAAGATTTAAAACTAGGAGCTTGGTGTTCTGTTCTTGGTGCTGTCACAGTGTTGATATGGGATGTTTGGCTAGTCACTAAACCTCCCTATGCTTTTCCTGCACCTTTCATTGCCAAGTTACACTGAGGTCTTATTTTCTTTCTTATTGTGTTTATAAAGTGTTCCACAACTCTCAAGAGGGAAAATGAGCATTAGAAGTGTAAAGTTATGAGGCTATTACTGTATTTATGTACTTCTACCCATTGATTTCAATCAGTAATATCCTTACAGCATAGCACTACATATTTTCAGCTGAGCTAGTAGATACCATATGACAGGCAGAGTATGCTTGTTGCTGTGGTTCATATTTATTTCACTGAAAAAATCTGATGCTGTTTTTTGTCAAAAGCAGATTATGCTTTTGACATAGCATGACAGAGACAGTTTCATCCAAATGTTTCATTCCAGAGTTCCAAAACCTAAGCTTTTCATACAGTGGTGGGGAAGACTAGTGCAATAGATGGGTTTCTTGACTGCTGTTACACCACCACCACAGATTAACAGTGTTTCAGTTTAATTGCTTTGCAGAAGTGTAAGACAGAAGGTACGTCCAATAAATATACATTTTGTTTGCATTGGCATGTATTTGCACTACCATGATACTATTTTGTTTACTTCAAGTAGTCATTGAAGTACAAATATTCTTCCTAGGCAGAGGAAGGTTTGTGTGCGATTCATTACAGGAAGAGTGTTTAACAGTAGAACATCTTTGTTTCCGTCACTCAGGTCTCTGCACTTTGTCTGGTGCTAAGATTTCAAGCCTTTGGAATACTAAGTGTAATCCTTTCTGTATCACTCTTCTTCATAAATAGGTATTTCACTGGTTTATACAGATATTCTACTGTTTAAAGCAAAATTTTATCATTTTTACTCCTACTAGTCTTTTAGTTAAATAACAATACTGCTAAAGCTGAGGTTATGGACAACATTTAAACAAAGGCATCAGTTTCACTGCTCAAGAAAACAATCAAGTTAATGTTTTATCTACATTTCACATTTGATAAATACTTGAATATTCATCTCTCTATTGCAAGAGAATTTCAGCTCTTGTATTATTACAGACATATAATAATACATCTTTTCTTACTGTTTGCATCTCCGATATTGCCATTTGCTATCCCTGCTTTTACACTTATTGCATTAGGATGTCCTGGTTGAACACTCTTGTCACACATCAATGATGGTAATGTGCTCCATGCTTGTTGCATGCAGCACAGAATTACCTTATTCTTAAAAAGGAAAAGAAAGAAAGAAAAAAAAGAAAAAACTAAATTGTTTATTAAGTTTAAATTTTGAAACGTGTTTATTTTACTAACAGAAGAGGTCAAAACTTACCTCAGACATTATGCCACTGTTTTTAAATGTGTGATCTAGTGGTTTCTTATGTCAGTAGCACTTCTGTAAATGACAAGCTCCATTTGCCCTAAGCAAACTTCTTTCATCTTGCATAACAAATGCAGTCAGCATTATATACAGCAATATGTTTGTATTACTCCATTGAAAAGAAGGATGTGGTTATTACTTTATTTTCTAAGCTACCCATTATTTCTATTCCAGTAAACACCTCCTGGTATAAAATTTTCTTCACAGAGATTTAGTAAAACAAAATTAACGCCTTCAAGATTTTATGTAAATTCAGTAATATTTTATTTGTGTCCCTGGTCCTCAGCACTAGAGAGGTAATCAGTTAAGGTGAGGGACTGTATGGTGCTCTTCAGTTCTCTTAACCCTTTCAAAACATATTCCATCTTAAAATCAACAGTCTTCTTACATTTTGAAATGTCAGAGATCTGAGATTAGTAGCAATGTAGGTGGGGACTCAATTTCAGTAGAAGAACACATAATCTATCTTCCCTCTGTACTTTCTGAGAACCTATCCCAGCTGGATCTTGGCAGCATTAAAGTTATCCATCACTACTAACTATGCTTGTCTTGAAACAACACACTGATCTACCTATTTTAGAAGCCTTGATTTAAACATTTCCACCTCATCACCACACATGAGACTCCATACATAGAGTCACATACATACTCCCACAGATGCACTTTGTAATCTGATTAGTGCTGCAAGCTGACAGAGGACATGGCTGTGAGGGCTGGCCTGAGCAAGTTTTGCCAGATACAAGAAATGTTGCTGTGAACTTCACAATTATTAGTCAAAAAAAATTACAGACTCTGGCTGTCACCCAAAATACAGCAATTTACTTCTGATGACTGATGTTCTGGTAGCAAACTGTGCATACTCTATTTTGATTTACTGTAATTATGGCAGGTCTCCTCCAAAGGCCTTTCCCTCATTTTCAAGGAACTTACAGGTATGCTTCTCCCTACAGCCTAGAAGTGCAGCTGTGAGATGGAGAGACATATGCATGCGATTAATCAGTGGATGATGAGAAATCAGTGTCCCATTTTCATTATTTCACAGCGATTAAAATTTCCTAGTTAGTCATGCAGGAAATGGCTTTGCAGTGTGTAGGAAATTCAACATCTGGATAGCAATGGTAAGAGCTGAGCAGGGTTGAGTTTTTTTAGGGGAACGTTTAAAAAAATCTTTTGTCAGAGAATGAAAACTGGGGCTCCTTTACAACAATAAAGGATCTGACTGTGGGATCAGACTCTGTCACAATGGCTGGTTCTGGCAGTTCTGCCAAAAATAACCATGAGGCCTAAAAGAATTAAAATGTTAACTTACCCAGAGAAAGAAAAATAATCAGCTGTTTCCACAAACAGACTTTCACTGTCTCTCTGCAGCTGCCTCAGGAATACTTAGTAGGATAAGAAAGAGGTTTCAGTTGCTATTAAAGACCATATGAATATATATGGGGAGTCTCCTCTGAAGTAGGAGGCTGATTAATTTTATTTTGTTTACAAACAGAGATGAATTATACATTCCTGTACAGCTTCTGAAGGATTTAATGGTACTCCTTACAGATATTTAGATTTATCTGACAAACATATGAAATGAGTAAAACTTTTTTTCTTTTGAAATGTTTAAAGCTGGAGATGAAGATTTAAGTGCTAAATGCTGAGGTGCTTCTTATCTATTAGAACATAATGATCTATGTATTTTAGTGCTACTGTGTTAGTGGTATTTGAACAAGAATAAAAAGATAGGTTTCTTCCTTGTGTGAGATGCATGCTATTTATTTTCAGCTTGTGTTTGTACAGATTCTCTTAGGGGTATGAATGAATGAGACTGGCATGAAGTGAAGAAGATATATACCACAAGCTAAACCTGCAATTAGCAGTGTTTACTGTTTCTGTCTACTGCTTCTCTCCTGTAACAGAGATAGTTAATTGTTGGATGAAATGCATGGACATGATTAACCTGTTTTCAGATAGAGAGCAATGGGATTGCTGGAATTTAGCAAATGTTACTTCAAATGGTTGTTGTGTTTCATTTCTTAAAGTTTAACTGTGTTACTGAAATAAATATATGATACACTGTGACACTCCATCTGTGAATCTGTCTGCGTCTGGAGTATTTCCCAGGACCTCCTTGAAAGATTTCTTTTTAATGTCAAGAGGCTCTTTCTCATTACATAGCATTAAATATTGGAAATATATTTCCCAAATGGCCATATGTCGTGATATCTCATCTTTACTATCTAACAGATGGTTTAGTGAAGATCTGGCTCATTGCTTTCCATCAAATCAATTTATAAGCAACGGCTAATGAAAATTATGTCTTGAAAGGTCTAAGGAGTGTATGCTTTTCTAATTAGACTGATGTTTAACTAAACTTAATACTGAGTTAGCCGAGCATTCTGACAGAGGAGCCTACCCAACTGCTACACTGAAGTTAGGAGCTTGCTTCTCTCTCCTGCTCTCTGACTGAAGCAGTGGAACCTCTTTAACCTGCACTCAAGATGGAGAGATTTGTATGACCATATTTTTGTGGTTTGGAAAGTAAAGACTAAAAGCCTTGCAACAATGCTGCAATATTGAAACATTGTTGAAGCCTGCTACTGGAGCAAAACTGAAAGGAAAGGGCAAGACCTGCTGGGGCAGTAAGTTCGGAACGAAAAAAGGGAGCACTGATAGCAACTGTCAACAACAAATGATGCTTTTTTGCCTAGTACTGACTAGAACTAAAATAAGGTGTAGGCATAGAAGGTGACATTGCACAGGATGACAGCCCCACAAGGCCTGTTCCTATCACGGCAGTGGAGTCTCTGTGGTGCTGTAAATAATAACCTAGACCTGGTATGAAAAGCTTCTACGAACATACAAAAAGAAGCAGCAAGGATATCTTCATTCTGCACTCCCTGATTTGTGAGCAGGTCTGCACTGATCTTTCTCCCTGTGGATCAGGATTTGCTGTAGTCTGATAGCTATACTTTTACTGGCTCGTTCAAAGTATTCCACAATCTTAATTTTCTTTCCACGAAGATCTGTTGTAGAATATATTCAGTTGTTGCATGCACACAAATTGCCAGTGTCTGGTATCTATACAGGCAGCTTCTATCCCATGGTGAATCTGGAGATTAAGGGGGCACAGGAACATTTCTCCACTTCTGTTAAGCACTATTTTTAGATCTCTCTAGTATTTTAAACTCTGCATTTGGACCCACATCATACTTGAGCTATTTCTGCTCCTTAAAAAATCCTGCAGACTGGACAATCTTTAAAGGTTTTAACCTGTTAGATGTGGCTGGCTTCCAGGAAATTATGGCAAGGCATACTTTAGAGCATGAAAAATGTCTTCTGAGGTGGAAATAAGTACTCCAGGGGAAAAAGAGTGTCACTACCCTGTAAAGGAGACATCACTCTTTCTTAGACTTTCTAAGGGACTCTGGAAAACAGGATATTGTTTCTAGACGGCCACGCTCAGAATTGGCACAATTTGCATCAGGGGTTACGATGCCAGAGAGGCAGATGTGGCATGGAAGCCATCATTCAAGCAGTAGCTCAGGACACCAGGTTTCAATGATTCTTCTCAGGACTGTGACTGGGTAAATAAAGGATAAATTTGCATCTTTACGAGTACAGGAAAGAAAGGATGAACTTACAGCACTCCAACTTTATTTGCAGGAATGGAATAAAAGTGTTGGGAGCTGTTGCAGCTCCTCAGCTTTTCTTTCAAAGCTGTGATCCTCACTGCAGTGGCCACAGTCTTAGAATCAGCAGAGTTCAGTGCTCCTGCTCCAGCTAAGCATGCAGTCTTCTCATGTGGGGGGGGGGGGGTGTGGGTCTAAGAATATGTTTGCTAAAAATTCTCACACCCCAAGGCAAATTATGCATCTCAGCATTCCGGTTACAGTTAAAAAAAATAGAGCAGGCTACTTTAAACTGAAATTATTTTTCAAATGCAACACCTGTACTGTATTTTAAATTTATCTCATGAGGTTTGAAGGTGAACAATAGATACACTATTTTCCTAAATATTTGTATAAAACAAAACCTAGTTAAATGTTTCAAATGAAAGACAATTTTTATTTTAGAAAAGTCACTTTCATACTTGTTTCCATGGAATTATTTGCATGATTATTACATTTTTAAAATAAAAAATTAAATTATATAGATGTTAACAAACCTCAGATTCCTATAAATTCAATTTCCCAATAATACAAGGCTTTACTTTTAAAAATCTATAGTTTTAAATGAAATATAGGTATTTTTTATTCTTAAAATAAAAACAACCCTACTCTGAATTTTTACCCATTTATTTTCCATTTTCTAACAAACAAGTTTAGTAATCTGAGAAATCAGTCAGATTATAAAACTATTGGAATAAAACGTCCATTATGCACTTCAAACCCATAATGGCATCTTCAGCTGTCTAGATTTTAAAGAAATAAAATTAAATTTTCACTTATGCTGAAGAATAGGGCTTGTCTCTTTTTAATCAGGACAGGAAACATTCCTGAGCATAACTGGGATGTCGGACCTCAGCAGTTTGCACTTCTGGGTACAGCTGCACCTGTACAGCTGTACATGAATTTCATGACAGATGCTTAACCCATACAGAAAAAAAAATAAATCTTCCTAATTAACTACATAAGAAGTTTGCAAAATAATTAATTAGCATGCACAATGATTTTGCAAAGGCCTTTAGTTTGTAAAATGGTCTTGTTTTTTACAGTTAGTTATCTAAGTTTCAGTTAATATATCCAGTTTTCCAAAGCTGGTTCATTTCAATTCTCAATCTGCTTCTTATGTGCTTCTTCCAAAGGTACTTTGCAAATAATAGCAATAAATCCCAAAGGAACGATATATATATTGAACTGACATCTCAGGAGCAGACATATGTTTGAAATACACTATAGACTGAAATAGTAGGCATCTAAATTCATATCTACAAAGACAATATCTCCATGGTTATGGTTCACATACTGCCAAAGAAAATACTACATTCTCACAGTGCAGCCCAAAAAGTCTCTTGGTGCTTGAGAACAGAATTGCACAAAGACAGGAAAATCCATTGCTAGAGGGTTTGACATTTTCTTCTATTTGAATTGGAAATGAGAACTACAAATTAAGAAGGTCTCCACGGGAAAAAGAATCTATTATGAATTCAATTTCAAATTAACTACAATATTTAGTTTAAAAAATATTAAATTAAATTTAAAATCACTATAAGAATGCAAATTTTTAGAATTTTGAAATATTTTAAGATGTAAAAATTATTTCATGCTGATTTTGGTATTCTTATGTATGCACATTGTGATTTTATGTTAGTTTTTATTTTAAACTTATGTAATTAATTACATTAAATTTTTCAACTTTTTTGAATCTTATTGTAAAGACCAACTGCTTCTGACACAGAGCTCACTTTATTTTTCTTTCCAGAGTGCCTTTTGTTTAGCGTTTTCATCAAAGACTGAAACTTTAAACTAGAAAATAAGATGAGCTCTCAGCACATTTCAGATAGACGTCTGTTTTTAATATCTGGATAGCAGCTTGCTTGCATTTTGCTGCAGTAATGAAACAGCTGCTACTCTAACTTGGACTGAGTGAGGCACCTTACTTTCTTGATCCAAGTGCTTCTTCCCTTATTTGATGTTATAATGGAGCAGTTTTACACATTGATTCAAAGTGTCAAATTGCTTTATTACAACAGAAGAGATACTTTGAAGAAGAAATGAAAATGAAACATTTAAGATATTGTTCAAAGCTTCTATTTAGAATGTTTAAGATACATTTAAAAATATAAAAAAGAAAATGTGTGGTAGCTGTGATTTAAAAACTGCTGAAACCCAGAGGAACTCATTCCTGGAGCAGTGTGAAGCATATTAAGGGCTACGAACTGTGAAGGTCCAGCTGTGTTGGGGAGCTGGGATTTCTGTGGCACCCAGTTTCCAGAGGTGATGGCTCATAATTTCTGAAAGTCAGGCAGCCCACCTCATTCAGGAGCTTCAGCAATTGCAGTGAAGGCCTATAAACTGTCAGAAAATGGGGTTTCTCTCATTTCCAATTGGAAGATAATGA
>NW_010162260.1:255-21834 GCF_000695765.1 Mesitornis unicolor | reverse complement strand
TCCTGCAGTATATGTCTGTCTTCTAACAATTCTGTTCCTTTTTCATAGGAAAACATTGCATTCCTTAACCAGCTTTCCTAGGGAGGGAGCTGCCTAATCTCTCTGTAACGCACAACAAACAAAATGCACAAGGATCACTCATAACTTCTACATACTCATGCTATGATTTAATGTGTTTCTCTGTTTACAGCTCATTACTGTGAACCATCGCTAAGACTGAAGTCAACACCATTGACTAGCCCTCATCACAGCAAGATTGATTTTTAAAAAATCCATTCCTGTTTAAAGCTGGTTTCCAAATTATTTTCCCTAAAGTAAAGCTACTGTCATTCCTCTAAAAAGTGAGAAGATTCCCTGTGAGGCTTAGTTTAAATTTTTAGCTTGCAGAAATCATAATAGCTCCATGGTGCTCACTGAACAATGATTTCTGGTATGCAATATCTACTTTTCAACTGAAATTTAATGACAAGCTTCTAGACATTGCTCTTAAGCTCCAGTGAGTTTGACTGTTTTCTTTCAGATGCAAATCAGTTACAGCTCTGACTTTCAGAGTTTTTAGGTCAAGAATACACTACTATAAATCTGGAGATCACTTTGGGTTCCTGATGTCAACTGACATCGAAATTATCTCATAAATATAAAAAACCCTTCGGTTTCAGTTCATTTATTGTTAGGACTTGGTATTAACCATGCCTAAATACAGATACTGTGGTTTCCAGCTCTTAGAAAAGTTAGTATTTTAATATAAGACAGTATTAATACACAGCCAACAGGTTAGTCATTGAAGGCAAAATACACTACTGGTTTTATCACTACATTAGCAAATAACAGAATAATTATCAATGTGTCAACAGAAATAATAAATAATTTGACCAAAAGCCTCATATTCCTGATTTCTTGGTGTCCTGATCATTTAAGCAAGTAAGTTCTCTTAAGATGCGATTAGGATGATAGTTTCCCAAAGCAAGGCATTTTTAAGGAGAAAATAAATGTGAGCCTCTAAAAAATTGAAGGAAGGGGTTAGAGTAACTTAATTGAAGAGAATTATTGCATATAAAAAAAAGTTCTACTTCTAAATTACTTTTAATTAGAAGTTGGGATAGCAATGCAGTCACAAAAGAATATCTGCATTAAAAACCCAAGTGTTGTGACATTTTAAAAAAATGTATAACGTACTTGCTTCCCAACAGTCAGCTGGTTCTCCAGGCAGTCATATATAATGCAGCAGAAATCAGCTATGACAAAAAGAAAGTAATAAGATTTCATGAAAATTTAGTGAATGAGACAGGTTAGGTCCCTATAAATACAGATGGTCTTTAAAATGTCATATACATATGACTAGAGAAAACACCGTACATATTATTTATAATGTGTTGCACTAGTATTGTGAAGCTGAACTCAACTATGTAGGGGACTCCCTTATACAGGACACTGGGCCAAAATATTGAGACATCCTATGACCTATCTAAATAATGTTTTACTTCCCCGAGGCGGGAGACTCCAGAGCATCTCTGGGCAACCTATGTTAGTGCTAAGTCACCCTACCAGTAAAAAAGTGTTTCCTGATTTTCAGAGGCAACTTCTGTGTTTCAGTTTGCATCCATTGCCTCCTGTCCTTTCATTGGTAACCTCTGAAAAGAGCCTAGCTCCATCCTCTCTGAACCTTCCCTTCAGATACATTGATGAGATCCCTCTTGAGCTTTCTCCAGGCTGAACCTAACCTCTCTCTGCCTTTCACCACAGGAGAAATGCCTCAGGTATTCTTGCTACAGGATTTCCTCCATGTTTCTTGGACCTGGGATTCTTAAAGACATCTTAGTATTAAAGACTGATGTGATGAAAGCATTCAGTACCTCAGCCTTTTCCATCCCCTGTGTCACCAGGTCTCCTGTCTTCTTCAGTAGTGGGCCTACGTTTTCCATAGTCTTCTTTTTGTCACCTACATACTTGCAGAACTTGTTTTGACTGCCTTTGCCATCCCTCGTCTGATTCAATTCCATTTGGGCTTTGGCTTTCCTAATCTCATTTCTACATGCTCAGACCATGCCCCTGCATTCCTCCCAAGCCCTGTATTCCTCACAAAACCTGTATTTATGATGCTAAATGCATAACAGTGAGACAGACAGATGCACTGCCAGCCAGCTATATTCCTTAATTGTTATCATGCTTCTAGGTACTGTCTAGTTACTAATGGTGACTAATTTCCTCTGAGACAAAGCCTAGACATGGTTTTGTGGTTAGCATGCACCCAACTCGTTCCAACAGGGAGCATGGTCAAGACTGAGGCAAATGTTGAACTTTTACCCATATTTTCTTGTTTATTCCAACAAGCTTTCCCATCTCAAATGCACACATATCTTCCCAGCATAGCCCTTGGCATGTAACATACACTTCCAATATCACACTATCAAAAAATCCCACTCTAGTAGACTTCAACATCATCTGCTACTCGGAAACAGCACAGGACTGAGGAGACACAGTACCAAGTGCTAGGAGATGTGGTTGTTGGGTGCCCCACTAATGTTAGGCAGTGTAGGGTATTACTCTGATGAAGAACAGATGCACAGGTAGGTTATTTTTCATTAAATTTATTATGACTTTATCTGGAATTGTGGTGGACTTATTTACCATTAACGTTACATAAAAATATCTCTGTTTTGTTTTAATCAGCCATTCAAGAGATGCTTAACACAGGTGACCTCTTCCAAAGACTGGAATGTAATTTTTTTATATATTTGGAGATAGTTTGGCATATTTTCCTAAAAGAGAGAGGCTGCCATTATAAAAGTTGTATCAGGTAGAAGTTTCTTTATGCTGATTTCAATTCTTATCAAAAATTACTTATTTGAGGATTGGCGCTATAAAAACAATGTTGTGAATTTCTCCTTTTTTGTATTTCTGTGTTTCACATAAAAGATGTTTCCTCTTCCATAAAGAAAAGCTGCCAGCCCTGCACATACAGCTCTAGATTAGAGATTAGATGTCAGTTCTACTCATCTCGTCTTCCTATTTTAACAGCTCGCATCAAAGGCTTAAATCTCTGTATGTCCCATTTGCTACATACAAGCTTCTGCTTCTGCTTCTGATAGCAACAAAAGCTCCATGAAGAAGACTGGGCACCAGTTGACCAGTTGACATTATTGCACATAACTGAGAAGACATCATGACTGACATTGTTGAGTCCCTTTACCAGCAACCAGTAAAAGGAAGGGAATTATGAGGTAATGTCAGCTGATGGGCTTCTGGACTTCCCCACTTTTGGACTGTCAGAATGCTAAAAAGCAGTACCACTTTTCAAGATGTACCCAGTGAGGCAATTCTTACCAGAAAAGGGAAATCCTGTTAATATCAAAGAAAATGCTTCCACCTTCCATTGAAGAAATACAGCTGTCATTCATCAAAATGATGCAAAGCCTCCGGGCTTTATTTGACTCCTTGTTGACACTGGATGAGCAGGTAGCATAAGTTTCCAGAAATGCCTTTTTTTCTCTCCAGCTGGCTGGGAAAATTAATTCCCTTCTCTCTGATGAGAATTTTACTGCAGTAGTTTGCAGTTTTTCTTAGCTCCCATAAAGACTATTTTAAATAGGTGTTTAGAAAATGAATGTGCCTATCATGAGCAGCTTCCAGCTGGTACAAAAATTACCTTCTCTCTGCTTCTGGACTTTGAAAATATAGAAGTTTGTGCAGAAGTCCATCATGGCAAGTGACTTTCTCTTCCACTTTAAGGACTCCCTTCTGATCTTGAAAATCTTGAAGGCAATTGGAGACAATTACCAGACAGAACAGGGTTTGTCTTTGCAAATTCTACAACCACCCAGAAAATACCAAGTTAAAGTTAAAGCTGGGGAAAAGAGTTATTTACCAAAGAAGCCAATGTCAAAATAAGGCTCTGAAGACATGAAATGGGCATCAAGTCTGTCTGTCCTTAGGAAATGGTTAACTTCTGTCCTTTTCTAGACACTTCTCCAATATATGTAACCTCAAAAAACAATTTTGTTTCCAGGCTCCTTACCATCATTTTATCTTTCCTCCTTTCCCCTAAATCAAATCTTATTTCAAGCACTTTCTTCCCAAAGGAGGAAGTATCGAAGCATTTCAGAAGTTCACTAATTTCTGAATTACTGTCATTGATTTTATATGGAAGGTGAGCAGATGCTAGGGTAAAAGAAAATAGAAAATATTTAGTAGATAGAAATACAACTGTAGATAAGAAGGATTTTGCTAAGTCATTCAGAGGACTGTGAAAAATATATATATAATGAGGTGGAGTAAATGAAGTCAGTTCAATTGCAGTTGGATTTCCATGCTGATAAATATAGAATAATACTATAGGGAAAAACTGAAGTACTTTAGAAAAGTCTAAAATTAACGGCACTAGCTCAGTTTAGGGATTTGGCTATCACTGCAGATATGTTAGCGAGGATCTGTGTTCAAGAGAGTTAGAAAGGAATCAGATTAAGGGTAACCTAAGTCACTAGGGTTTGCAAGAACTGGGGAATTGTATTTTAAAATGTTATTACCATTACACAAGCCAGTGATATATTTGTCTGGAATACTTCATGTAAAAATTGCCACCCTGTCTTAAAAGCAAAAAAGAATAATGCAGAACACAGAGTGAACCAGAATCATGTGATGAAATTACCAAACCTATGGCTATAAAGAATGTCTATATCAAGAGAAATTCAAAGGCTATTTTGCTTATCATAAAGACAGCCATGGTATGAGATAAAAGAATCTAAAGAATGAAACAGAAATTACATGTTTGTAGCTTCTGTTCTCCTTGCTCATCAAAATGTGATACATTAAAAGAAACCAGAGTGTGAGAAATCTAAAATGCATGAAAGGTAATAGTTTTCTACATAGTGCACTGCAAAGCTTTTTCTCACAGGATGCTCCTAGCACCCTCACAGGAAAAAGAAAGGAAAAACCAAAGAAAGGAACTACAACATTTGTATTAGAGGGTTTCAATGGATTTGAAACAACAGTTTCAGAATAAGTAACAAATATCATGCCTCAGTGATTATGACTGTTTCTTCTACATATTTCTTTTCTATGTTAATATGAAACATTTGATGTGTTCATTCTTGGAAATATATCTGATATAATGTTGAAATGCCTATGATGTATATCACTGATTATAAATAAGTAAATAATTATTTTTACAGATGGCAAACAGAAATAAAAATAAGAGTTTTATTTGACACTGATGCTGGGTTAGATGTTTCTGACTACAAATCCATTTTCTAGATACATCTTAATGATGGATATGCAGTTGATAGCCCAAAGAAAGTGGACAAAATTGCCATAAAGATTAATTTAATTATTTGTTACAATATTCGTAATTTTACCACGTCTTTTGCATTTTATACATCATTTTTTTCTCGCCCTAAATGAGATTGCAGACACACTGGGATGTCTTCTTACATCACCTAGCACAATAATTGATCCTGATTGCCAAAATATAAACAAGCATAGTGAATTATTTTAGTTCTATTTGGAGAACTGAAGCATATCTAAATAACAATATTGACTTTGTCTCATGTTATTGTATGTTAAAAGCAAACCTGAACTTTATCTATTACTAATACCATGATCAGATAATGAATTTCCCCAGGTCCCTTAGCCATATCTGCAGATCCCAGTGAGAGGACAAGAAGAAAAATACCTCTAAACTATTTCTCACAGTTTAATAAAACTGTGATCCAAATCTACTCCAGTAGGTTTCCAGGGGATACAAGGCTGCCAAATCTTTTTACTTAAGTAAATTGTTCTAAAATGGTGGGTCTGTAAATAATCAAAGTGTTGCTATACTCCTGTCAGTCACTCTAAATGAAACAAATTGAGTATTTTAGTTACTACATGTAACATTTTTGTAACAACAAATCCCCTCATCCCTGCCTACTCTCAGTTCTTTTCAGACCTGTTCAAACAAAAAATGAGATTTTCTACAGTAATTTATTTTAAAGAAATAAGGGATATCAGTCCAATATACCCCTTATGCTGCAATCCAGATGTGTAGCATTTAAGGCACAATGGAACTGTGTAATGCAATTAAGACCAAACAAAACATTCAGGAACACTGACAATGTCTTCCTCCCTCCAAGTCATGTGAAACTCCCTTCCTCTGAAGAAGCCCGCGAAATAAGTGGGTACCCTAGGACAGCTATCCCAGGAATACAGTGTCCAGAAGTTCAAAAGTCTTCTTGATCAAGAAAAGAAAATTCTTCTAGAGTTTTGGTTGTTTCTGGGGGGTCTTTGTTCCAGATTTTTTTTTATAAAAAGAGAGAGAGAAAAACTCACCTATAGCCACGAAATAGTTTTTTGAAGAAACCTAGGAGGCGTTATTCAGTGTTTACATGCAAAAAGTTTTCTCAGTGTTAATCATGTTACCACAGGAAAAGGGCCTGAATCCAATCTATGACAATACTTTATCTTGTTTCTCAGTTCAGTATTTAAATTTTTAATTTCTTAGTCTGTTGAACTTTTCTTAGAATAGGACAGGTGATGGTAGCACACAGAACAGAGTTCCCTGAGGTTCTTCCATATTTTGGTCATAAGTTAGCTGACAAATGAGGTTTAATCTTCACACAAAAACATATTTCCATCTAATGGTTATAAAAATGATCAGTATGACATCGAGGCCAAATTCCATTCAAATTGCTTAGAACATTAACTTTCTGAAGTCATTTGAGCAAATGATGTAGGTAAGGTGGCTGGGATTTGGTGACTTTATTACCTTAATGATGTCGTCAATTATTACTTTGAAGAAGAGAGAGAACACAGCTTTTTTAAACTCCCCTGGGTAGAAATAAAAGGCATTATTTATTGTAGGAGACACTAATGGCTTTTCATGGGCTAATTAATCTTTTTTATGGAAGAATAACACTAAAGTCAAACTAATGACAAGACCTAAGCATAACGTAATTAATTCCTTGTGGTATTTAAAATGGTTGTTAAGTGCTGAAGAGACAGTCTGAAATCAACAAAGTAAAATACAGTAAAAAAGTGTGACGTGTTTGTGAATAAAAAGCATGATAGATAACAAGTTATTTCTTATGGCAGAAATTGACCTATTAAAATGGATGACAAACTAAACATAACATAATTTTATCAAGCTGCAAAAAAATCTGAACAAGTCTCATTCTAGGAAGAAGGCTATGTCTTTCAATCAGGAGGAAACGAGTAAGTTTTTTCAGGAAATTTTTGTGCCCAACTAAATGCCATACTTCTAGGAAGATACAGATCAACAGGAATTAATTGAGAGGAGAGAAACAAGCATGAAAAGAGGTTTTGAAATCATGAACTGCTAGAAAAGGTTGAAGAGTTGAGTTTGTTTAATATAGTAAATAAAAGACTGAGGGAGGGAGGCATAAGAATCTTCCATTAGACAAACGTTTGTAAGAAGAACAGCGATCTTTTTATTTCTCCTTGGTCACAAGAACTGGACCAATAGAAATAGATATTCAGCTCTTAGCAAGGGGGGTTTAGGATGAACCACTGTGGAATCTATTATTGGATGTTTGCGAGATCAGCTTATGCAAACACCTACTGAGAATGGTAGAGGTATACGTGAGTTTGTCCAGGTCATGGAGTGGAAACATACAATTTTTAATGTCTTCTCTTTTAAACAATAATTTACAATATAACTGTGTAATACAAAGGACTATTGATATTGTCTCATATGCAAGAACATATTGAAAAGCACGAAACTGAAATTTAAAAAAATGCATACCAGTGCACATATCTGTGGATAACACACTCTGAAATAGAAAAAGTGTTTTGTTTTGTTTTTATTTTTAATTTCTATCTCATTTAAAACTTTAATTGCAAGAATTTAACTACTTGTTGGCTGATTGGCACTACATTAATGAAAATTAATTTTGCTTTCAAATGTTATTTCAGATAAGTAGGCTTTTTCTAGGTTCATTTTTTTCATTATTTCTTCATTTGTATTTTTTAATATGATTCTGGTCTTCAACTTTACTTTTGAACAATGAAAGTTGCATGATAAGATAAATTTATCTGAGTCTCCTTAAAAGCTTAATTGTCATAGCTGTATAGCAAGGGTAAGCCCAGAAATCTTTTCATTTTCTTAAGAAGATATGTAACTATCTCCAACACATAAGACATTCAGAAGTTGTAAAACAAACTATTTGATTGAGTATATAATCTCCCAAACAAAGTTTTCAGCTCCATATAAAATGAAGTCATAAGTCACCTCATTTCAAATGTTGCTGACCTCACGCTTGTTAAGTTCACTTACTGTTAATGTTTTCTAAATGTTTATCATTATCCATAATTCTTATAGGCTGTTATGCTCCAAACATCCTAAATGTCTGTCCAGTTGTGTGAAGCTGATGACATATTCTATGTTAATCTTGTGGTTTTAGAATCTTCTGCTTGATTCTGCTTTGAACCTTTTTATTGGGTTTGTTTATTTTTTTCTGAATGGAAGGTTAAGGACTTTTCATGTCCTGCTGGAAATGGATGTTTACTGTCGATACAGGAAGATGGAATACTGGAAACTGCAAGCTGGTCTGTTACATTTGAAAAAAACTCAGTCTTTGGCTATGAAATTTCTCATCTTAATTTCAATGTTACAATAATTACTTTTGATAATTTTTAAAAGTGATACAATTTCAAGTGTTTTTCAGTTCACAGTAATGATTTTATTATTTTTTTTAATTATCTTGCTTGAGAATAATTATGCTCATGTCATTTAGTGGGATTAAGTTTTATTTATGATAAGATTATGAACATAAAGGGATTTATGTTTGGGGATGTCTGAAAGTTACTAATGAAAGATAATTTTGATTTTGGCTCACAGATAAGTTTGTTATATTGTGATAAAACTGATTCTTCATACTTTGAAATAATCAGCCTGTTTATTATTGTGTAGCTGATAGCTGCTCTTAGAGAATTTTTGCATTTGAAGAAGGCTAATGCAACTCTGCTGTAGGAGAGATGAATTATTGTCAGAGGAATAATACTGCACTGTCAGAGGAAACTGAGCTTCGCAGCTGAAAGTTCGTCCTGTGACTAGAGTGGTAACGTGAAAGAAAACAAGGTCTCATAAATCACTGCACTCAGGTGGTGCGCATGGGAGCAGTGCAGAGACTTGTCTATGCAAAACTGAATAGTGTCTCTTCTCAACAGAGTCCCATCCACTGATTCTGCATCCAGTATTGCAATGAATTTTGGTGGCTTTAATTTTTCAAAGCTAGCAGCAAAATAAGACCCTATTAAAACAGTGATTGAAAATTCATATGCAACTCAACAATACAGTTGTACTCTGCTTCTATAATGCAACTGCAAAATGCAAGGGACTTTATGTGAAAACTGCAGTACATGCGGACAGAGAAGCAAGGCTGAGTAATGAGCTCCCAAAGGAAAACCAGACTGATTCATACAGCAAGGGCCTAGTGAGAGAATATTTGCACTAGAAAAAATGTTTTCATAGTGATCAGTGACCAGGAAGAGGGGAAAAAAAATGCTAAAAATATGAGACTAAATCTCAGCTCCTAGAACTGATGCTGTTCCACTACATAAAACATCACATTTAATACCAGTGAAGGCCTGCCTCCACAGAATGAAAAATCTCCCCGTCTCTACATATCCCTGTAGTTCTGCATTGTAGAAGGCAGAGTAACAGCAGAGTTCTGTGTAAAGCACCAGAAACCAAGATCTGCTTTCATTTGTGACAATGAAAGCTAACATAATTATTTTATTTTTTAATTTATTTTTGTTTTGTCTTCAACTGGCAATTTTCAAGTTAGCAGAATTTGTCTGAGTCAACTTCAGTATTAAAATCAGGGTTTTTACAAGGAAATTGTCTGCTAAACTATGGAGATTTTAGTAGAAATAGAAAAATGTTAGTATTAACATAGGCAATTTGTAATTAGCTAGCAGTGATCCCTGGATAGATCTAGCAATGGGAAAAGAAACAGTATGCTATTTAGTTAAATTTTCTGCTGCATTTCTAGTATGAATATAAAATTCCGTCATGGATTTGAGATAGGGAGGACTTTAAATTGTTGTGGAAAATGATTTAGATAAACTTCCAAATTTTTGAATGCTTGTTTGAATTTTGTTTGGCCTGCTCCGTGTAGAGAAATCACACTGGTAATCTTGCAACTACAGTTACTCTCCTGGGACTTTTGATTAAGCCAGAAACAGTCTGCTGTTTTTTTTCTCTGGCTCTTCAGCTTCTAATCCCAGCTAGAATTAGAGAGAAGAGATAGACTGAAAAGCAACATGAGTTCACATGGGTGAGGACACTAGAGTCTGATCTATTCTTTCATTTTCTTCAGTCACCTGCCCATCTGTTTTGACCTTCCTGAGGAACAAAAGGGAATTTCTTTTGTGGTAAGCTTATGGCCACTGAAGTGAGTAAAAGAAAACTCTTTAGAAAGCAATGGACTGTTGCTGTTTCAGAGAGGTCTGTGTAAGAATCCTTTTCTCTCTCACTTTTGACAGTGCTTGCATTGTCTGTCATATCAATACAGGCTGTTTGAATCAATCTGTACTGTTGCCAAGGAAAGCTGTTGCAAAATAATGTGAAATCTCCATGTGGACAAGCCTAAACAAGCTCCTTCCCAAAGTGGACTAAGCTGAACCGCACAAAGGAGCTCTTGTGAGTAATAAGATTTTCCATATTTAATTCCCAGCTATTCCCTGTGGTCTGCCTGGATGGCCTCCCCTTGTTACTTTCACTTCCACAGGGCTGAATCATCCCTGTCTAAATATGTCTGTCCCTCAGAGATGCCCTGTAAAATCATTGCAGGTTTATGAAAAGATATGCTTCTTTTCCATCCAAATGCTCAAACATTAATGACTTCTGCCCACTATTGCTAGGCTGCCCTGATGATTTTAAGGTGGTTTGCTAATAGAATTCGTTGAGGTATCCTTCAAATGTACATGTATGTGGAGCAAGCTGTTAATTAGGCATACTCTTCCAATAGCTGTAATTTACCAACAATGCTGCAAACTATCGTAGTGTAAAACTGGAGTCTCATACACCTGTTCCTTTCATATTTTCTAATAGTTCACCAAAAGACTACAATTTTTAAGTGAAAACTGACAAACTTGTTCACATTTCTGGATTCTTCAAATGAGAAAGAAAAATAATTTTTAGCAACTACATCTTTGAGGGCCTACTGGCCTGGCAGAAAAGGACCTGAGGGGCCTGGTGAACAATAAATTGAACATGAGCCAGCAATGTGTCATTACAGCAAAGAAGGCTAAAAGTATCCTGGATTGCATAAGGAGAAGTGTTGCCAGCGGGCTGAGGGAGGTGATCCTTCCTTTCAGCTCTGTTGAGGCCACACCTGGAGCACTGTGTCCAGTTCTGGGATCTCTGGTACAAGAGAGACATGGAGCAACTGGAGAAAGCACATGCAATGGGCACAAACTGAAGCATAGGAGGATCCCTCTAAACATCAGGAAACACTTTTTTACTGTGAGGTTGACTGAGCACTGATATAAGTTGCCCAGAGAGGCTTTGTCGTCTCCCTCCTTGGAGATATTCAAAAGCCATCTGGACTGAGTCCTGGGCAACTGTGTCAGTGTGTCCCTGCTTGAGCAGCAGTGTTGGACAAGATAAACTCCAGAGGCCCTTTCCAACAACCATTCTGTGATTCTGTTATACGTATGAGAAGCGTCACTTGGAATGAAGTTGAGTAGGATTATACAGGTCATGATGCAAAGCTTAAACTTGATTTAGAGAAGTAGAAGTTAGCATTTTGAGTATCTTGAGCATTGCCAATACATGTTGGTGTTTTTTTATATAGGACTAGATACCTTGTAAAATTTTATTTGAACCAATAATGTGATAAGAACCTTCTCTTCACATGGTTTGCTGCAATTCCTGTCTGAAAGACATGAGCTAAATACCGGAAAAGAGACTAATGTGAACTTTATAATAGATGTCTCAGCTTTTAATGACTGACGGGATTTGGGCTCAGCTTAGTTTTAGAAGGTTCAGGTTTGCTCTGTAACTCACTTTGTTGCCTGTCCAGCCTTCACAGCATATGAAACCTATAATATGCCATATGGTAGAACTTTATTTTATAACTATTGTTGACCTTTCCTTCAACTCCCAGTGTTTGCTGTAGGACAATCTCACCAGTCTTCACCAAGACAGCAAGTACTGCAAGTTGGGCATGCATGCTGCTCTATGGTCATTTCACCTTGGCGTGTAAAAACTATTTACAGTATGTTTATATAGAGATTATGGGAGCTCTGTGATATAGACCATTCACACATTATGAGCATTTTCTGATCTGTTTCAACCCCAGCAGTTCCTCAATAGAAAAAATCTCACTGAAATCAGTGGGGTTCTTCTTGGAGTGGTTAACTATGACTCAACATGAGGAAAGGCATTAGGAGCTGGCCTTGGGTTTTCTATACTGCAGCTAAACATTTTCCTTACAAATTGTTTTGTCCATTTTAAAAAAATGATAGTGATCTCAGTACAACTACAACTGCAGTATGTTACACAAGTACTAAAAGTTCTACAAATACTGCAAATACAGCAAAGCTAATTTTCTCCCTGACACTGCCCTTCTACTACCTACAGCACAGAGCAAGTGGCTCCATTTCTATTTCAGTGGAAAAATTTCCATCCCTTGAACAGAAATAGCTACTGCCTTGGGGAATCAAAATCTTAATTGCATTCACAGTCATGTAAGTTTTACTTTGGTGATAGTTTTAATTATAATAACATTGATCAATCAATCACATAATTCCAATTCCCCTTTCTATCAATGTCATAGAAAATTATTTTCCATCCTTTTGTATTTAGTTCTGAACAGATTGGTTAATTCTTTATGTCAGAACTATTTGATATTGTGTCTTTCCTTCTGAATGTTTATTTCAATAACCTTTTGGTTGCAAATTGATGGCTATTGATACATACAACTACAGTAATGACTACGATGTGCTTTCAGTCTTCAGGGGGAATTGGGGGGTTATATAACCTGGAGGGTTTCCCACTCTAAAGCATGCTCATTTATCATTCTACTGTCTCACACAGACAGAGATTTTGCACATTATCCAATTTAAACATCCATTTAGAACCGATCTAATTTTTATGCCTTGCTAACCTCAGTACAGAGATTGTGGTTAACTCCAGCAAGACAACTGAAACTCAGAAAGGGTATTTAACAGGAGGGAGCCAAAAACTTAACTAGATGTCATTGTACAAATGACTGTAGCAGATTTTAAACACAAAACAAATGTAATGCTTTTTGTTACCATGACACAAAGTTTTTGTTTTTTGTTGTAATGTGTTAAGGATGTCAATACTGCCTTTTAATGGAGTTTGGGGAATTCAAACAAAAAAAGGTTAAGGACTTTCTTGTAAATTTAGTTTTTCAATAGGAATAATGATTTGTCAAACAATTGCACTATAAAATGAAAAATACTCATATTAGGACAAATACCACATTACAATGTCAGACCAATCTTGTTTTGCCATCAAATTAAGATAAATATTGTATTTTAATGTCAAATTAGCACTTTACCATTTGTTGTAAGTTGAAAAGGCAACTTAACTTTCATTTGAAAATAACATGTCATTCTCATCACAGAAAAGTACAGTATTGTCACTGTCATACTGAAATTGTTGTGGGAATAGAATGACTGTTAAACCTGTTGCATCTTTGAAACATATAACTCTCTTGAAATGGTGTGCTTTATTCTGAAATAACTTTATGGTAACTATGATGGAGACATTGAGTATACAAGTGCCTTTTGTATCTGTTTGTGACTTTCTGTTTCTCTGGGTTTGTTTTTTTTTGGAAGGGATGGACCTTAGTGGTTGTTTTCTTCCACTTTTTACATGTTGAACCACATGATCAGAAAAGTCATTTGCAAAAAGACTGAAGACACTTTTAAGAGTCATTTTAGGAATCTTGGCATCCTGACCCTAGAAGCTGAGAAGGTCCAGACAAAACAATTTTAACTTTCATTCAATATCTGAAATTCTCCATGTATCCAAAAGACAGAATTCATAGAACTTTCTGTATTTTTTTTAAATGAAAAAAATTTGTGAGAATTTTTTAAACTAATCTTTTTGTTTGTTTGTTTGTTTTGTTTGGGATTTTTTGTGTGTGGTTTCCTTCATTTTGTTTTATGTTTTTTTTCCCATTGAATTCTGCATTTGAAAACAGAACTCCCCAGATTCCTGGAAAATTACTTCAGACTTGTTTTATTTTCTCAATGTTTAGTTTGTTTCCAGTTTCTGAAGTTATCTCTATGTAAACCTGAAACTTTCAGAAGGTTTCCCTTTCACTGAGACTATGCTGCAATAACTTATATCTATGTTCAAACACATGTAATGAGGCATCGCATTTATTAACCACACGGATTTTGAAGGCAATAATCCTTGCACACAAAGCTCAGAACAAGTGCAAGTCTCTGCAGGATTGTGACTATAGTGGTCTTCTGTACTGATTTCCTAGTCATTGTGTGTCAATGCTATTTTACCTTCATGTTGACAAATACACCACTTTTGCTAATTCTCCTTAAGGCTGAATAAATTGGGCCTGTTAACACAGATATCTAAAAGATTATTTATAAGGAATTTATACCAATGTCAATTATTATGACAATGTAAGCTGTTATATGTCATCCCTACTTGCACAAGAATAGAAAATAGAAATAGATGTGTCCACACTACAAGTACTAGTGCCATAAACAGGAATTCAAAATATTGGTGGAGCAGTTCTGAATTCCTCTTTTCTGAAAAATCCAAAGAGTCCAGCACAGTGATCATCTAATCTCTCAGTCTGAAACACAGCTATAATGCTTACTTATCAAACAATAGTCTGTGTTACGAAGAATTACGTTTTGCTTCTTCTGTAGCATTAAGCAAGGTGATAGAATTTGGATACTGAAAAGGAAGCAAATTAGACCCTTTATTAGGATTTTATGTTCCTAGTTTCAGGCAGACAAATGCAAAAATATTTTTAATGGTTGCCTTATTTGTCTGTTCTAATGGTCATGACATTTAACACACTGAAGGTTGTTTGTTTTTGTTGTTTTTTTTTTCTTTTTAAGATGCACTCATAAACATACTAAAAAATGATGCACACATACACATAGCAAGACTAGGGCAGCTTCACCCTAAGGGGATACTAGAGTTTCCACAGTTGTATGAATTGTGTATGTTAATGACATTTTTTAGACAGGGTTATACATTAAGTAACAATGAACTCTTTAACTTTACAGAGTTAAGTGGAATTTAATCACCCAAACGCTGGATTTTGGGGGAGTCGAGCAATTAAATTCTATGAAACTCTCAAAATTTAGGGTTAAAAGGGTCTGGCAAACATAAAAATAAGGAAATTCATAATGATGGGTGACCCCAAAAGACTTGGAATTTGGGTAAGCTATGGACAAGTGTCTAAAAGTTCAAATGTTTATCTAATCCTCTGGAGCCTACACAGTTGGGCTGAAGAACTTGCAGGAGGATGGTTACTTTTAAAATTTCTATCACTTCTGCTTCTGGTCATAGCTGAATATAACTCCCAGATAGTTTTTGTTTCTTGGTATATTATTCCTATTTGTTTCTGGAAAAGTTACTTGAAAGGAATGTATTTTACCTTAATAGTAATATTTTCAAATTTAATCAGTCATTTCTCATGTAAAACTGCAGAAAATGGACTTTAATAAGTAATTTAAAATCACTAATTAAGCCATGGAAAATGAAAAATAATATAAATTTAGTACAATGTGTTCTGACTTGCCAAGGAGCAGACTTCAAAGTATAATGATGAAAAAAGACTTTTGCTGAGCTCTTGAAGGAATATCTTCGGATTAATCATGTTAAATTTTTAGGTTATTGACCTGAACACAGTGGGCAGAAGTTTCCTAGAGAAAATTGCTCATGTCACAAAAATGACATTACTGGTATGATGACCAATGAAGGGAGAAAATGTCTCTGTTATCTGAAGTTCTAGGTTGGGAATATAATTTATATCCACAAATCCAGTGTGCTATTTAATCTAAATGACAATGCTAGAACAAGTGAAAATTAGTGTATGAATAAATTGGCAGTGGAAATGAGAAAAACATTCTTAAACATCAGAACAACAAGGTTTTGTAACAACTGTCCCATAGAAACAGTGGAGGCAAGAAATATAACTACTTTCAAGATGAACGTAGAATAAGTATTTTAGGGGATTACAAATTGTGATTGTCTGTGATTACAAACAGGAATCAACGACCCAGAAAATGGAGTTTCTTCCAACTTCTAAAAAATATTCCTGTCAATCCATTAAATGTACACATATGTTTTAAAATTTGAAAACTGTTGCTAGAGTTCAGATGTATTGGATAGATGGAAGTTGACAATCAATCAAATAATTTAAACACACTGACTTTTTGTCCCTGATGTTTATCATAACAAGGAAAGAAAGTGTTACTGGCATTAGCTGTAATATAACTCATTGGACTGAAAATTCACTAATAATGAAATAAAATAGAAATATAACCTACCTCAGCTTATATGTCCTCTGCTTTTCTCATTCGATAATTACTAAAATTTTTTTAAAATCCTGTAGAACTTGATTTTTCTCAGAGGTCCAGCACTTGGAAATACAGAATACAATAGACATAATCTAAGAGAGCATTTAAACTCAATTTTCAAAACATTAATTAATTCCCAGAAAATCACACTGATCCTGACATGAAATCTGTGCATTAGACATACATGTTAATTTAGGGGGGAAAGAATGTTGTGATTTTCTTTTCTGTTTTTTTTGTTTGTTCTATTTTTTCATTATCCAGGTAGATATGTTTTATAGCATTTACATCTCAGCATAGGATTGAGGATTGGCATGACTGTCAGGTTTTAGTGCTTTGAATCAGCCACATCCACACAGAAAACCTTGATTTGTGACAAGTGGAAGATTCTCTGTTTTCTTCTGCATATCTTGCTTGTTCTTATCCTCTGGGATAAAAATGGACTATCAGCTTAGCAGCAATCTCTGACTTTGATACACTGAGGCTCCTTGAAAGCCAACAACCATACATACTGTCTGTTGATATTATAAATTTGTGATATGAAATAGTACTTTACTTCTTAAGGCAGATCCAGCTAATTATACCTGTCTTTATTTGTTTACACTACTTTTAAGGAATTCATTTTTTTAAGGAATCCTTTAGGGACTTTGCATTCCTACAGAATGTCTTTCTTTTAGGACTATAGCATACTTCTGCAAATGTCGAGTTCTTGAAAATACCACTTCTTTAAAAGTAACATGGTAGGTACTTGATCTCTTTCTTTCATTTCTTTTGTACTTTGGGCATTGCTTCCACAAAGCATGAAGTGGTCTCAAATCTCATGCTTTTTTAGATTTTGACCTTAAGTGCCCGTATCACTACAGAGACTCTTCTCAGAACATTAGTCAGTTTTAGACCTGGTGAGCTAAGTCCTTAGGTAAGGCAAACTAATTTAGTAGAACACTGTTGATTTATATTATCCCCCTTGTGTTTCATGCAATCATTTTTCAGTGATATGGACTTGTATGCAGAATGGAAAATAAGATGGAAAGAGAAAAATTGAAATAATTGTAGTAGAAATTTGACATTCAGACTAAAATGAATGTTTTCCTGATTATTAGAAGAATAAAGTTTTTTGACAAAGTTAAAGCATTCAAATCAATAGGTTTTATGTTAAAGTATAAATGAGTATTATTTGACAGTTACGTTGGTGACATGCATAACATTACCTAGGTTTTTGACTACATCCCTCCCCACAAGTATATATAGACAAAGCTGTCTTTGAAATAGTGTTCAAAACTTTTACTCTTTTTCTCTCTGTATACAGCTTATCTGTATGACTTTATACTGGTAGGAAGATTGAGTATTGTGAGATTATCTGCAAACTGAGCAAGTATTAGAAAACTCAAAAGAAAAACCATCTTGCTCTAATCAGAGTTTTAAGCAAATTTCTGGGTCACCAACATCCAAATGAGCCTTAGAAACATAAACTCTTTGCCTGCATGAACCTCTGGGATGCTTTTTGCATTTCTCTTGTGAATAACCTGTACAAGAGACAATAGAACATAGTTTTTGGTAGTTGACAGAACCCAAGTGAATAGAGTTCATTTCTGAGACTGTCAGAAATCTGCCTTATCCATATGGGCTTTACATTTTGGAAGATGAGAAAATAGAATCTCTTGGCAATCTTCTGTTGCATTTGTGCCAGACATGATATTTACATTAATTTGATGTTTATATGTTTTTGTATAGGAAGATTCCTCCTTTTGTGTTAAAGTTGTCTTAGACACTAATCTGGAAAGGTTTAAACACATGACTAAGTTTATGCATTTTTGCATAGTCACATTGAATCAATGGGATAATTTGCTGGGTGCCAAATTATATCTTGACCTTAGTCTTTACAACTTTCAGTTTTACAAGAAAAAAAAACAAGAAACAAAAGGAAAACTCCACTCAGAAATACCAGGAAAAATGTCTTTGTGTGCTAATGAATTTCTTATGTATCAGCAAGTTGCATAAAATTAGTCTCAAGATGATCATATATAATGTCTTATTCAGGATTTTCTCTTATAAACTGTAATTTTATCCTCAGAGAAAAGAACTTGGTTTACTTACACCAGCAAAAATTATACACTTTTATGGAGGCTGTAGGCCACTATCACTCAGTTGCCTGATATTACTGAAAATTTGCTCACTGGAAGCTACCACTTAAACAAAAAAGAAATAATTTAAAGAAACACCAAACTGACTCTTTTTCTGATGCCTCTAATATTTTTGCACATTCATATCAGAAATGAATGAGGTAAAATTTGCATAACATATGCACAGTCTATGGAATTGAACCTAATCTCTGTTCACTGCTGTAGTGTTCATTGTGGTGACATCTTCATCAACCAGATGTACATGTTAGAAAACTATTCTATTCTCAGAATGATAGCAGTACAATAAAATTTTAGTTTCTTCAGTGTACTAGAGGGAATAAGGGAATTTCAAATGCACCAGTTTCTTCATTGTTTTCTTTGATTAACCTCAAGTGAACAAAGTGTAATTATGTTCATAATTGCAAAAAAATCAATGAGATAAGCTCTGCAAACTGTATAATTTCATCTTTTACATCCCTTTCTGTTATGCTACTAGGAATGCTTAAAATATGGTATGTTAGGTGGAGATTCACTTAGTTATTTGGACAAAACTCTTCAATGGTTTGTGAAAAAATGTGAATTTAGTCATAATATGCACTTCCCCAATCAAATATACAACTTTTATTCTCTCTCTTATTCCGGTTGGAAATAACATTGTACTCTGATCTTCAGAAACATTTCTATCAAATACTATCAAAAGTGAAGCAATTTATAGAAATATTTCAGTTTTGGCAAAACAACATATTTTAAGGAAAATGCAGTTTGTTCTCCCACCAGCTTTGCTACTGAAAATCATCAGTTTAAATATAATTTCTTGAAATATCACAACCTTCTAAAGGTATTTTTTTTTTCAGTTTTATGTGCATTGGACTTCCATTTGCAGCTAAAATTCCTTAGAAATAAATACCTTGGGCTTCAAAGAAGGCTTCTGTTGCAGTATATCAGCCTTGGAGCAGGAAGTATTAGAAATATTGAGAGATAGATAATTCTCAAGATTGCCAACTTAATTTTGCAGGCCTGAGGGGGATCTTATTGTTTAGATAAGCTATTTAAGGTTTTTCCAGAACCAGTCTTGGATGACTTAAGAGTTCAGGAAAGAACTGCTGTTATATGAGCAATTATTGTAGTACTCCTGCAATCTTATCTTCCGCACAGAGATTTGGCTAAAGTGCTCAAAGGTTTCAGAAAAACCCCTCTGATGACAAAATTTGTACCATGATTCTAAGACAACTCTGCCCTACAGTTAAAGTACCCATTTATAAAAAACCCTCTGAGTCTACAGGGCAGGAAGGGGCTAAGATTTGCTGCTATATGATAGATAAACAAAATCAGTCATTGCAAAAGCCAAGCTGTTAATTTGCTTTCTGTGCAACGCCTGATATATCCTCTTATTTATGCAGATACTTCTTTTCTACATTACGTGCTTTAGGGCAACACAGCTGACCCTTTAAGGCAGAAAGTAGGCATTAGTGAAACACACTTTCTTTATCGTTTGAGAAACTGAAGGGGAGATTAGGAAATACCTCTGGAATGGCTTATATTTTGATCAGGTGCATTTGCACACACATCTCTTATCCCTCCCCAAAATTACAGAAGGATTTACAACTCTTACTGTGAAAGTGGTGTCAAAGACATCTCTAAGTCAAGAAAGACATTCTTCAGAGCTTCAATCCATCTGTTGAGAGCTTTCTTGGCAGGCAGCTCTCATCACAACAAGGTGTTCAAAGAGAGGGATTTGCTCTGAGCTGGCAAGTTGTAATGATGCTTCACAGGCATCATATGAGCTGTATTAAAGTGTCTCAGAGTTTAAATGAAATTGCTTTGCTCTTCCTTATAACTGACACATGTAGGGAATATGCTGTTGTTGAAACAAATCAATACAAATGTCCGCAGAAGAGACTTTTGTGCACTGTAGTGAATGTAATGTTTTTGAATGAACTCAAGCTTACTAAAGAACAGCTTATTTTAACCTGCCTGTTTGCTTTGTCATTTTATCATAATGATTTGATTTCATTACATCAAGGTATTCTTAGTTAAAACATGTATATAACAATTTTTTTTCTGCTCTTACTGCTACTGCTATGTAGTGGTGAAGTGTGAGAAATATAAGAATTGCATTAATCAGAGTATATGTTCATCCCTGTGCTTTCTTGTGGATATTGGAGGGGAAACATCTGTGAGATTTATAATGGGAGTTGTCACAGTGCTCCACCTGATTTTTCCAGAATGCAGGAATCCTGTTGTCATCAGTACCTGATGCTTTTGACAGAGGTGGAAAAAAAGCCAGTTGTATCTGGGTTAAACTACCTCCCTTATAATTTCTGCAACTGATTTAGTCCTAAATCCTGACAGGCCTCCATCCTGTAAAAATTATTGAGATGCAGTAAGTAAAGGATATTCAGAAGTCATGCTAGGCAGAGGTTACTGGGAATAATGTATATCATCAGCGAGTCAGAATTTTCGAGGCTTCGTCAAATTCCCACTATAGGTTTGATGTCACTCCCTTGCGTTTTTGCAACAACCTCCCCATACAAAACGGAGGGGATGCTTGCCAGAAATCGAACTGCTATTCCCAGCTCAGTGATGAGGATATTTGCACTGATGACAAGGAAACAGGGTGAGCCTGCCAGCAGAAAATAAATCTGAATTTTAGTGAGGGCTACAAAAAAATGGCATTAATTGGAGGTGAACAGTGGTAACAGATGCCTTGATTTATTGCTACTACTCCCCAGACCTTTCAAGACATGTTCGCATAATTCAAAAGCACTGTATTTCACCACCTACAGCTATTGCATATGTTCAGAAATTTTTGCTTCAGCTTTTTACATCACTCTCTGGGACACTGACTTAATTTTTTTAAGAACTGTATAAGTGGTGAATTTTACTGACATATCTAGTCTCCCTGACTTTTTTCCTTGCTGTTATTCAC
>NW_010162260.1:0-224 GCF_000695765.1 Mesitornis unicolor | reverse complement strand
GGAATAATTTTGTCAAAACCATGGTGGTCTAAAGCTACAACGAAATAAAAAATGGTAGAGGGAGAGTGCTAGCTGGAAAAATAGATGGATTTTCAGACCCTCTTTGTCCCTCACTCTGAGAATTTAGTCATATCAACTGATGTTCTGCAGAGGTGTGGTAGGATTCATGGAAATTTTGAATATCTTAGAGGTGATGTCACAGAATCACAGAATGTTAGGGATTG
>NW_010162259.1:31280-32444 GCF_000695765.1 Mesitornis unicolor | reverse complement strand
ATGGCCATCTCAGCGTCTGACGACATGGCTGCAGTTTATGAGTGCAGCACGGCACGAGACTGAAATGGGGAGATATACTACAGTGTTGAGTGAAGGAAGAAATAGCTTTGTAACACATGCCTGTCTGTAATGTTCTACTCTACCTATTTTTATTGTTTCCCTCTCTGTCTTTTCTTCTTTTCACTCTAGATATCCTGTAATTTATTGCTATCATAAGGAAGACAAGTGTCTTTGATTTAAGTTATTTTAACTTCCTTTCCCTTATTCAAGTTTACATGGCCAGTTCCTTAGATCTAGTAGTGCTTCAATAGGTTACAGAGGAAAATTAGATTGATTGCCACAGTATAAAAATTTTCTGTATGACGAAGCAGAAACACCAAGGGAAGTCATCTTATTAAAATTATGAAAGCTCACTTACGTGCTTTTTCTCTTGAACATTTTAGACCATGTAATTTGTACTGACTACATGAGATAGAAAAATGTAAGGAAAAAAGTGTGAAGTAAGCAGAAGCACAGGTGCGAATTGTGCAAAGCTTTTTCCTCAGTTAGAAATAAGAGTTTTAGTTTCTGCAGTTGTTCTGCTTTTTCCAGTTCAAGCTCATCCTTTAAGATCAAATTGTACCAAAAGAGAATAACATCTCAGTAAAAATCACAGTGATTTGACAAAATCTTAACTATGTATGTGCTGTTCCTTTATCTTCTCTTTCCTGGTTTTCTGTTTACAGGCAATCTCCTGTGAACAGTTTCTTGTGGTAAAAGGCCAACTATTTCCCAGAAGGTACCAAACACATATATCCAACCCAGTTATGAAAGAAAATTTTGTGGTTTTTATGACAGCACAGCTCATGTTGAATCACACTGCATTAGTGTGCACAGATTTAAAGGTATAGGAAAAGTGCTCATACAGCTGCATAAAAAAACCCAAAAAGACAGCACAACAACTTGGAGAGTCTAGTCTTATGGAGCAGGTAAATTAGAGTCTTACCTCTTCTGATACCTGTTGGCTTTCAGGCTGGAAGCTGGTCAATACTGAAAAACAGAAATGACAGCTTCTTTCTTATTTTTGCATGGAATCCCAAGGATAAGTCACAGGTCAAAAATACACCAGTAACTTGAAAGCAGAAAGAAAATATCTAGCAATATAGAGAGTCCTTTGAGGAAAGC
>NW_010162259.1:0-31249 GCF_000695765.1 Mesitornis unicolor | reverse complement strand
CAGGAATGCTAGTGGGATTCTGCTAGCACCCAGCCCTCCATATTCTTACCTTGAAGCTTTCCGTGGAGACAGAACAAACTTGTCCTACCAGCACTTTTATAGGTTCTCTTCCGCACATACAACTCCCTCCTCCTCTTTCTTAGGTCAAAATATTTTTGGCAAAGCATTGTTTGGCAAACTTGACTGAGTGCTTGATTCCCATACGTGCTCGTGGATATATTTAGAAATATTTGAAGTCTTACTAGCTATGTGAATAAATCTCCTATAAATATTTTGACTAGGAATCTGAAAGCAGGAAGTGCTGTCCAGCAAATAGAGCAGGACACCAGGACTTGGAATTGTTGGCTTCTCTTCTCCTGACTCTAAATTGGTGTTTGACATATGTGATTTGAGTGACAGGACTCAGCAGTAGCGAGAAGGATTACTATTACAAAGAGCTTTGGGAAGAGTGTATTCTGAAATATTATGGAAATAAAGAATAGGAACAATCTAGTACAGTCTAATTCCAAAATTTGGACAACCATGCCGTGCTTGTGTTATTGCACCTATTTGTAACTCCTTAGCTTTCTGCTGGCTACTTTCAAAAGATCAGAGAAGATTGTTTATGACTTTGGTTCATACATTTAACTACATCTTTTACCTTATTCTGAAGTATTGCAAACTAGCTACAATTTAAAATTAGATTTTAACGGTATTGTTTTGCTGGTCTATTTGTGCTGGTTGGTTCAGAGCTATGTTTCTACTATACAGTAAGGCCAGATTGGCAGTAATTACTGGCATTTTGCATCCTTCGTCTTTTAGGTTTATTGGCTGTTCTAATTCACCAATTTCTGTACCATATTCTGAAGACTCACACTCTCCCTCAAATGTGCGGAAGGCAAAGCACTGTAAGAAGGGTCGGAGACGATGACCAGTCTTCTCAACTCACCACTTTAAAGAATTTTTGTATGTTTCCAACACTGCATGTAAAACAGAAATATCTGAGGTCAAGTATACTTTTATGAGGCTGCCAATATTTTTCTGAACTATTACCGTAGAGATTTTCTAGTTGCTGTTTGAAAATAATATTCAGTGCTTGTAGAAAAATCATTGAAGAAAATGGAAAAGTCTTCATCCTTTAGCATGCAAAACAGATGAAGGGAGAGAAAGATAGGATAGATTTCCCCCTCTTCTTTTAACGCATTGTGTAATTTTTAAACAAAGAATAGATTTGACTGTTCTTTATATGACACATGAAATTAACTCCAAGTTAGACCTGTAGTTTTTTGATAAACTTTTCTCTAACTGTTGACATTAGTGACTTCCAAGTTGTGCAGGAACAGAAAGCTTAGCAGTTAAGATTGATATAGCTCTAAGAAAACTCTCATCCTTTTAATTCTGATTAAGGCTTTCAGTGATCCTAGCAATATCAATTTTTACAGTCATTGCTGTGTTTATATGTCTAGTAGTAGCTGCAAAGCGATTCTTTATATTTCAGGTTCCTTCTTGAGTCCTCGGCACGTGTTAATTTAAGAGGATGTCTTTGATTCCAGTGCACTGGTTCAAAGATCACACTTGCAGTTTATCTTCCTCTCTGTCAGTTTGACATCTTGTATTTTGTTTCACCTCCTAGGGTAATGGGAATCATCTGGGAAGGCAACAAATCTGAGAGGGAATGACAGATGACTTGTTTTTCTGTTCCCTGTGTCTTTAACTTCCCTTGCTAGAAACTTGGGAATAAAGGACTACCTACTACAAAACATCTGCCTAGTTCAGGAAATACCACCTTACACATATTCTCCCCACAGTGAGTACACCATCAGATCCCAAAGCCATCCTGGGGCCTTGAGTTCTTATGTGTTGCCTTTCCTCTCCACCTAGCTTGGAAAAGTGAGAATGGGGAGACTTTAATGTGCCTGGTTCTATGCATTACCTGTCTGGAAAGAGGACTTGTCAAGGCAGAAGCCTTGAACAAATTCTCCTCTGAATAAATTTCTCCTCCCTTTAATGTGTAAGAGATGAAGTGCTCCTCTTACTCCTATTCTGACCCTCAGCTTGCTAAGGGGATAAAGAGCAATAAGTGAGCTGTTCCTCCTTTGCATAGAATGATTTGGCCTAAATCTCCCCATTCTATCTGCTGAGTGAGACTGATTCTACCTGGAGTGTCTACACCAGATCAGAACACAGCAAAGGAAAGCAGTCACAGAAGTTATCTTCAGTCCCAGCCAGAGAACACTGCTCTGGTCCCAGGGAGACTCTTATGGAAGCAAGGCTATGGTCAGATAAAGGCTTTCCTAAACAAGGTCACTACCCTACACTCAGCACTTTCTGAGCCTAAAGCAGTTGGTGGAATGGAAAGGCACAACTATCAAAAGTCAGTTTGAGAATTTTTCAAGATCAAACATCTTTCTTTTTTTTGGTGGTGTGCTGATGTTTTTTCCCACAGCCCAACATATGAGTGCAATAGAGAATGAACAAATGTTATGGCAATAGTAGACGACACCATAATGCAAGTATCTGTAGAATCTAAGTCAAAGCTGGACAGATCTTCAAATTGCAATTTTATTGATTGCAGTAAGCTCTTCAATCTTCAATGTCTAGAAAGACGAAAACAGCCAGTTATTATTACAAAAACAGTGGTAATTTAATGCTCAGTGAATTTTCTGAAAATGTCTTCATGTTAATGACATTTTCATGCTCCTGTTAAACTCAAGATTTCTTAGAATATTTGTTAAACTGGGATGGTATAGTGTCAACTTGCACATCAGCCACTTCTTGTTGTTTTCAAGTTTGGGAAAAGATTGTGTAAAAATTTTTCACTTATGAATGGAAAAAAGATTTAGAAATACAAAGGAGTGATGGTTCTGTTTCTCCTATTATTGATTGTAGAGGTGAACTTCACGCTACTGGCAAAGACATTGATCTCAGTCCTCAACTCACCTTTCTCCTTTGCCAGTTTCTGCTTGACACTTTGCAGGTTTTTGCTCCCCAGATTCAATAGTTTGCAGTAGAAAAAGAATAATAGCTTCATAAAACCACAGAAATGTTGGTGATAAAGGACTTCTGGAGGTCCCTAATCACGTTTTCAAGTCATGAAAATGTCCCAGCTCTCTTGAAAATTTGTTGCTGTGGTGCACTATCCTTTTACAAAACATTGTCCAGGCTGAACCTTCCAAGTTCCTACTTGCATTTTATCATCTGGCACTACCATGAAGAGTTTATTCTCATCACTTTTTTAACAGCACATCGAGTAGTTGTAGACTGATATATCTCTCCCCAGCCTCTTTGTCAGACTAAACTCCTTGTCAGTTTTGTGTGCTGACCAACTTGGTTACCTACCACTGCACTGTCCAGTTTCTCCACATCCTTCTTGAATAGAGACAAAATAATAACTTCCTTCAATCTGATAGTGACACTCTTCCTAATGTAGCCAAATATATGGTTTGTTTCCTTCACTATAAGAGTGCTCTGCTGGCTTGTATTCACATTTATCATCTGAAGATTTAACAAGGTTACATTCCTTATCTTCAATGTCGAAGGTACTGATAATAATATATAACAATATGGGCCACGGTGTTGAACCACTGTGGTTGTTTTTGACAGCTAACTGAACATCAAGCCATTCTTCACTATCCCTTGAGCTGAAAGGTCCAGCAAATTTTCCATAAACCTAGTAGTCCATCTGTACAATGCATTCATCTGAATATGTTTTCTGTTGGATACAATATCCAAATCTGTCCTAAATCTCACTTCTTTTCCCCCCTCATCCCCCTATCTATTTATTTAATCATAGAAGAAATCTCTTCCAGCACAAATATTTTTCTTCTTTTCTTCACTTCACTAGTGTCCTGTAACTTTTGATGGCTTCTTAATTTTTTAAAAGTTACAGAGAGGAAAAAGAGAAATGAAGTAAAAAGTACTTAGAAAAGAATAAAAAACTGCTTCTTTATTCATTCTCCTTATGTTGAAATGATCAGAGGTAAAAAATAAAGAGAAGGAAGAAGGGGAAATACAATGAACGACTGAAAATTAATTCAGTTTCAAAGTGAAAGTAATTCATAAATTATTAATGAAACTACTTTTATTTTAGTCAGCACTTCGTGCTGTTTTTAATTTTGTTTAGGTCACTTTGCATCTAGAGGAGTGAAGTTCACACAGATTGGAACAACTACATGGTTCATTATAATCCCCAGTTAATTTTGATTTTATCATGTTCTATTTTCTAAAAAATTAATTTAAATAATTTTCATATTGCAGAAATGAAATTATTAAACAGATAAGTCATAACTGAGATAATAAAAAAGTTTGCAACTTAAATTTTATTGGAGTTGCAACTACAGGTTATAGTGTTCCATTGAATAGGTAGGAGTCTGGATTTTGTTTCAGGTTTTTGATATTTTATTCCAAGTATCATATACAGCAGAGCACCTTCCCTTCCCTCAGCCTCTATCCCCTGTGTCAGGAAGTTATCATAAATATCTTTAAATCTGGACTGCTTGTGCACTGTTGTACTGCTCTTCCAGTAGATATCAGGGAGATTAAAATTCCCTGTTATCTTTACGTCAGAAGTCTTCTCTAGGTTCTTGTTTTGATCTTTATTTTAACATATAGCACAGACATTTTCTACTGCAAGAAAAACAAACTGTGGTGACACCTCTACTGTTTTGGTACCATCTGTGGCAAGATTTTGGTTGCAAAGGTTGCAGGGATGGCCTCTTTGAGAAGCCACCAGGAGCTCCCTCCCTGCTCAACACAGTTCCAGCCAGCTCTGCAATGGACATACCACAGCTAAGCCCATCAGTGAAGCTGGTGGTGCCTCTATGGAAATATATTTTTAAGATGTAGAAAATGTCAGAAAGAGAGGAGGTGGGAACAAAAGTAGGGATAAACAGCAGAGGGAACACCAAGGTCAGAGAAAGTGGAGAAGGTGCTCCATGGCTCTTCTTTTCTCCCCATGTTCCACTGAAGAGGTGTGTGTGTGTAGGGGAGTACCTAGGTTGGCATGTGACTGTTAGCCAGAGCTAACCTATTACACTCTAGAAAGAAATGTAAGCAAACAACATATAAGGGTGGATAATGCTGTAAATTAAAACACTGCTACAGTGTACTTCCAAGTATTTCCTTGTATACTAATTATTTATGAAAACAGACAAGGGCAAAGCAACACAGGATTCGGGAGTTTCTAAACTAAAGCTGGAAAATCTGAAGGAAACAGTACATGTTCCATAACAGGGAATATAAGTGTTCTTTGGAATTTAGAGAGGCTACTTAAATGTCAGATTATAATTTTAATTTGGTAAGCCAATCCAATGTAAACAGTTTGCAGACTGAAAAACAGTCAGGTGCAGTAAACAGAAATGTCAGGTCCTTTCTTACTGCTGCACAGAATTACACAGACAAGTCAGAGTTCTTTGCCATGCTGCTTTCGGGTATGGAATGGGGAACGAGTGTGAAGCTGTGCATTCCTACTCTCCAGGAGTCTGCAGAAAAGCCTCTTGAGGCTCTTTTTTTCTGGCATGTTGGAGAATTGCTTTCATATATGTAGGAGCAGCTTAAAGCATCAAGTGCTGTATTAGAATGTGGTGCACCTCATTCATTTTATGTAGCAGTTTGCTTTTTGATGCTGTGATTTGTAGCATGGACCTCTCTTCTGCAATGGTGGGTTTAAGAGATGAGCTGCTGAAGTGAGGTGCTTAGATAGCTTTGCTCTGGCATACATGAGGACAGGAATCTGTGAGCTTCTTTTTGTTACAATCAGATATTTCCTGCTACTCCACTATGTGATCCTACTTTTTCACTATCGTGGGGCTTGCCAGACTTGACGCTGTCTCAAGATGGCATGTTAGAATGTCCACAGGGCTGATGTTACATATTAAAGCATCCATGGAATAGATTGGCAAGTAAATTCTGAAAACCAGGTGATATTCAACAAAAACAGATAATGAGGGTACAGAGAAAGGTAAGAAATGTTGATGGGCATTTTACACCTCTGAGTAGATCTAAGCAGAGAGGAATGAGGAACTGGGACAATGGATGTTACAGTCTGGATGAGGCCCTCTGTAGCATGTGGCGATATAACCATCCATTCTGTGTACTGATGTATTTTGCTAGGGACACTTGGACTATATCTTTCCCAGTGACACGCCTTTGCTGGATCTCCTGGCTCCCTGGCTGCCTCCCAGATCTGGAAGTACTTTGTGTGGGGGGAAAGGGATGGCAGTCTCTATGTCTATCACAGGGTTTTCCTCTTGCTGTGTGAAGGCAGGACACAGACTTCTTCTGGTGTACTTTTTCGTAGCTCATGTGTGACCTCTTTTTTAGTTCCTTGAATCTGTACTTTTATTCTCAGCATCATTAACTGCTTGAATCAGTCACTGACACTTATTGGGGCCAAACTCTGATGGGAATTCAGGAAATTCAGGTGTGTGTTCTCACCCATATGTATCTCTTACGTTCAGCCCATCTTTTCTCTATTTCTGCCTTATGACAGTACTTATGTATACTCTACCAAAAGAAAACCCTGTCCAATATTTCTTAGTTTCCATCACTCTGCAGCTGTCTGTTTGTCTCTGTACACTGAATTTCTGGCAAACATTAGGTGCACAGTTACTGTATGTACTATATGGAAGGCATTGTTTTTGAAACTGTTCTTTTACCTTTTCTTGTTATGCTTGGTGCCCTCCAATGAAGTACCTAAGCTAGTCTGAAAACAGACACTTGTGAAGCCAGCTGGGAGACCTGCTGACATTTTGGAAAAGAGGACAGCAGGACTTCACCCCAAATTGCATGTTCTTCTACATTGTCTCAATCTTTAATTTAAGAACTCTAAAATTCATTTTTTTCAACAAGGTAATTCCTGACTCTGCTTGTTAGAGGTAGACTGGGAAATGGTCGTACTTTGATTATAAGTATTGCTGGAAAATATCTTTAATTAAACTTTCTTTCTCAGCTGCAACTCCAGGGATAGATAAGAGCAGTGATAACCCTATCACCATGACTTGACTGATGGAAGAGACCAAGCTTTGGGTTCTAAGAGCTTTTATTAAACAACAGCTCAAAGCCCCACTCAGAAACCTAGGAAAGTTTGATCAGCTGATCTAAGCACCCTCTCTCTTCTGTTGCCAGCATATCAACAAGCAAATAAGCTTAATTAAAGATTGCATTACTGGAAAGATGATAGGAAAACAGAGTAACATGTGAAAAAGCACAATTAGTCATCGATGTTCTCTTTCTCCTGAGACCCTCTGGTTATCACCTGACTTTGCATTTCCTATAGTCAGAGTTTAGGATGTGAATGCCCATAAGTGTGAGCCATTTGCAAGTCAGTCACTTTTGCTTACTGTCCTTTGCAGCAGCTCACCACTGTTGGCCAACCTGTTAACTGCATCTAGCCACGAATAGTCCTCACAACTTCTTCGAAGTTACTCGAAGTTACCACATGGGATGAACTGACTGCAATGCCCATTCCCATCTCCCTGTGCCACTGGGCTGGAGGGGTATGTAAAGAAATCAAGAACAAAGCTGAGGCTGGGAAGAAGGAAGGGGTGGGGGAAGGTGTTTGACTTTTAAGATCTGGTTGTATTTCTCAGTGTTCTACTCTGATGTTTCTGGTAACAGAATTTAATTGTTTTGCTTTTCTTCCTGTGATGAGTCTGTCTTTTGTCCATGACTGTAAGTGGTGAGCAAAAAATCCTCCCAGTCCTTTTCTTTTGTTTAGGCCCCTTTGTGGGCATCATGGTGCTCAGTTGTCCACTCGGTTTAAACCATGACGTGTGCAGAATTGGTGAGAGTGTGTTCTGTCCCATCATCCAGTTTCTGAATGATGATGTTAAATGCTATTGAACAGTATTTCTCTTACTGCATATTGTTCACAGTTTTGTCGATTGCACCCATGTTTTTTGTTAAACTAAGGCATCCCAAACAAACTTCTGTATCTCAGGGATGTCACTGGATATCATGCATAATATGAGACAACCCAGAGCAGATGCTGCTGTTTCTTCTGTGGAAGCATCAGGATGCTAGCTTGCCTGCCAATTTAAAACAACCTGCAGTTAGCTCACACGTTTACAATGCCATTTTCCACTCCCTGGATTCCTAGGTTATTTACATATCTCATTTCAGCTTGGAGCATGGCATAATCATGACTTTCCTCCCTGGAAATACTAAAACTTTCACAAGAACAGCTGTCAAATTAATACCTTAGAGGAGATGCACATTATTCTTTGCAGAACCAAACATAAGTTATGGAGAAATTTGACAATATTTATTTGAAAACGTTACTGTCAGCTTGCTGACATTTTTCTGCTCCAATATGCCTCTACATACAAATATGATACTTTGCTTCCAGCATCCAGTCTGGAGTACACCAACTGGTTCTCTCCACCTGGTAGCTATTGCACAATGTGATAATTAGCTCACCCCAGGATCTGTTCCAGAAAGACAGTATAGCTGCTGTATAGGCCACCTATAACCTAATGCAACACAATGCAATACATGCCTTCCTATACACATGTTGCTGTAGTGTGCTGCAGCTTAGTCCTCATGATACTGAAGTCTATGAACTGGAAAACTGCAAAACAGTTATTGTGTTTCATCACTAGGGGAGCATCACATCAAATGCTATCCTACATACCAACTTGATCTTGTTAGCTCTGCTATCACAGCCAGTATTCATAAACACCTTTTTTTCAAACAAACATAAGAAGGTTAATTTGATAAAGCATTTAGGACTAATTTTAGCCTTTTTTTACCTTAGAACTTTTATAATTATAATTTCCCTTTCATTAAATAATGTGTTTTAAAGGGAAATATCCAGACTGACAGTTTTCAATATTCTCTGACCAGGCTCTTTTTGATATTACACACAGAGTTTAAAATTTGAATACTAGATTTAGAAGATATTTGACATTACGCAGTATTTTGATTTAGCAGAGTGATACCACAAAATACGGAAATCACGACATCAATCTCATAGAGCAACTACAATATACAGTTGAATCCCAACACAGACATGATTCCCATTACCAGTCTCTAGATGCTCACCATCATGATGCTGGGCATACCCAGTTGCTGAGAAGGAATATGTGGCTTGAAGCCAGCCCAGACCCATTGCTCTCTCCAAAGTTCATTTTTCATATTGTTTGATTGTTATACTCTGTGTGGGTCTAAGCCACATACACACTTTCCCCTCACCACTTCTCTCCTCCTGCCTGGTCTGACTGGCTCAGGAGGATTATATTTTCTACTGGTTGTTTTAGGGAAAATAATTTACATAAACAGTTGTGCCACTTGACTGATACAGCCGTTTACCTCAAATAAGGGTCCCATTTGTGTTAAATTCAGTTGGATAGTATAGCTGTGATTACTTTCTACATTCTTTTCTGAGCTTCTTGAGCACTCCATCCTTACTTACCATCTCTGAGCCTTCTTCTGTTGTGGGGGTGTGTTGATCAGTTGCACAGACTGTTGCTTGAAATTATGTTGTTGAATGCTCTTGTTGTATTGTATATTTCTATTCAGAAGGATCTTGACAGGCTGGCAAAAGGAGAAGACAGGAGTCCCATTATGTTCATCAAAGGGAAATGCAAATAATATGCACAGGTTGGTGTCAGTTAGGTACAATCCAAAGGAAGGTGACAGTCCTGGGAGAGAGGAAGGGTGTATGTGTTTGTGTGTTTTATCCCCACAGAAACACAAAACAAAACACAAAAAGTGTTCCCACAGAAGAGAAGGTGATTATGAACAGAAATACAGAATGGAATCTGAAATCTATGGTAGGTTTTAATTCAGTTTGTGAATCCACATGCCATATCTAGTCAAGATTCAGCTGGATGATGCGGAGTAGCAGTCCTGAAAAAGCCAGCAATATTTGGAAGCAGAAAGAAAATATGTGGTCCTGGCAATAATTAACATTTTACCAATTCTGTTTTATTCCATGCAGGGTTGGACTCCACTGGAACTAGAAGCAAAACACAGCATAGCCAAAAAAAAGTCGTTGGTTGAAAGCCATCTCTGGGTATAGAATATCCTGCACAGCAATGTGGTGTGAGCAAGGCACTGGAGTGCCGACATTCCCTGCAGAGGAGGGGGGATTCGACTATGCTGAAAATAGATCCTTCTTGAGATGAAGATAAGGCAGCTGCCTCACTTTCTGCCAGCTTCAAAGATATGACTTCCCTTCCCCCACACTGAGAGGAGGCAGAAAGGAGAGACAGGTAATTTCAACAGTTCAGATAAAATAAAGTTGAAATATCTCAAATTCTCAATTAATGGCCTTTCCCTTCCAAGACCCCCAAGACAAATTATCTCCCCCTGTTCACTCTGCTGTGGAGTTGACATCTACATTTCAAGTGAAAATAGGTTATATGAACAACCACACTGTTCTGAAAGGAGCATTTGCTTGCAAGCAATGCAGTCTTTATGCTATTGTCCTCATCCAATATTACCCACTGTTTTTAAGGTAGCACACTAGACAGTCAAAGACTAAAAAGTGAGCATTATTGTAATACTTGCAAGAAATCTGTGAAGGTTAATAATATGTAGGTGCAATACAATAACTTGTGCAGGCCCTGGTATGCTCCCACAGTAATACTTTCTGTAACTGTAAAGTTCTCAGTGAGGCATTTTGGTGTTTGAGGGATTGGACTGGATGATCTTTTGAGGTCCCTTCCAATCCCTAACGTTCTGTGATTCTGTGATTCTGTGATTCTGTGTTTGGTCTCCAGCCTATATTAAGGTCCCTTCGCTTAATGTATTAGGTGCTTTTTCCTTTTTTCCCATGTCTGATGTTATTGCTGGACTCCTAGAGTTTTCCTCCTGGAAAGGCTGGGCTCTTGTCTCAGGCTGTAAATTCTGATCCTGCCCTCCACTGGTGTGTTCTAAAGCTTCTGTATTCTGCCCAGCCTAACTGAGTGGGTAATGTTAGTCATTGCTCAGGCTGACCCTTTCCTGGGCTGGCTGGCATCTCTACTGCCATGACAGCAAAACAGAAACATTCAGCCATACCAATATTGCTGACTTACCTGTCTTTAGGTCCCTCCTCTGTCTCCATCAGCTTTGATGAACAGATAATGGTTTCACTTTGTTTTAGTTGGGCAGAATATTTGCACAGGATCAGTAACCATTGTATTCCTTGGGGCAATCCAAATCAAATGGTGTCTACTAATGGTTAAATGTTTGTCAAGTCTGCCAACAGGAAAGGAGTTGGAGCTTGAGCTCCAACAAGAATGCAGCAGCATCTCTCTCAGCATGGGCTCAAGAAATACATATGTCAGGTGTCCCAGGACAGGTGGCACCTCTAACCAACTGCAAGAAGGCACTATGAAACAGCAGTGGGATATGTCTCTTTGGTTGGTCTGAATGGATTCTTTTGCTGACCTGTCATGATCAGACCAATACCATAAGCTTGAGCATTTACTCTGACATAGATTTTTTTTATTTGCTTGACAGTTACCCATTGTTGTATCCAATTCTCAAAGTACTGGGCATCAGTTCTTTATTTCTCTCTTATTTCTTCCTCAATCCATCATGCTCTCTCTGAACAGTGGAATTTTAGCTGATATTTTCTTTGTGTGAGAATGTTTTGTATCTGGGGGACTATGAAATAGATTGTGCTATTTTTGCTGCTGGCTTGGACTGGGAAAAGAACTGGTCCTTTCATAGACAGGATGAGGGAAAGAAATTAATGTTTTAATTAAACTTTTCCATGGTATTTGGGTGCAGCCAGAGACATAAAAGGACTTGAAGAACTTTAGTGAAGAAATTGGCAATTGTGTTAAAGAAACTGCCCTCATAAAAAAACCCACAGGTTTTCCCATGCTATATGAGTTTACCAAAACAATCAGGGAGCAGTGACAGGAGTGAGAGAAAGGAAATAAGGAGAGGACCCACCAGCAGCTGCTAATAACTTGTAGCCTGTGCAGACAGAGGCTCTGGATTGGAAGGCAGGTTAAAGCTACTGTATGTGAGAAAGCAGCTGCAACATCAATAGATGACCCTTTCTTTTCATCTCTTCTTCCTAGTCAGAGCCTCCAAACTCTATGTTCTATCTCTCCAGAACATTTTCCATATTTTCTCCTCATGTCCTCTTTGTCCCTCCCTCTTCCTCTCCCCACTCCCATTAGATACAGACCTGGAGAACCTCACTGCTGAGAGTGTGACAGGATACATATTACTTAGGGACACTGACTAATGTGGCTTCCTAGCAGAAATCTGAGCTGCTACTGACTGGATAATTGAAATTTGAATAACAAAACCCAACAGAACTTCAAAGGCATAATAGACAGACATTATGCACAAAATTATTTGCTAAAATATCCTTTGAGATGGAGCCTTCTAGGTTTTCTTAGACAGAATGAAAATGCAGTAATAGGCTTTGGTGGCTGTGTTCCTTCTTTAGCTTCACATTCTTAGCCTTCATCTCTTGTTTTCTCCTTTTTCCACCAGATGCTGTGCAACACATACTGGCAAAAATGGCTCTGAGCAGGAAACAGTAGTCAGTTTTCAGACAGTCAGATACATGAACTGTAACTATTTTGAAGATATTCAGGCAAAAAATGAAGAGCTGCTGGTATTCCTCTTTAGATAACTAATTTTTTAAGTGCCAGTGCTCAATTATATAGATAGTATAAGCCATAATTTTTATGGCCAAATTTCCAATAAACTTTGCTCAGAAGTAAATAGTGTTTGCTGAGGTGGGGAGAGTGTGTGGAGAGGACAGAGTTTTAAGAACCTAAACTTTGCTAGCTGGTTGCTTGTATAATGTGCAGGTTTTCTGCTAAACCACTCTCTGCTTTGGGACCCAGAACCCTGCATTCTTCAGCCTGTTCCCATAAGAATCAGTTTCAGAGTTAGGTAGAAGCTAAGTGGGGATCTGGGCATCGATATTTTGTGTATTAGCTCTGTCAGTACTCCCCATTTTCCTTTCCAAGGTCCACTAATGTCCATTTAAGCCGCTACTCACTCTATTTCTATAGAAAAGATCAGGAGATGTGATGTTCTGCCTTGTACTTCTGTGGAAAGACCTTAATGACTTTTGTCTAATTTTAAAATGCTTAACTTGGAGTTTTCATAATCTTACTGTTCTGGAATGCAGCAGAGGACATGACATGTATGATAGCAATAGTGGAGAACTTTGCATTGCCATTAACGGAAATTGAGTCTTTCTGTGGGACTAGACCAAAGGAAAATGTGTTTTACAGAAGAGAGAAAAAGTTTGCTCAAGCAAGTTGAAGAAGACTATATTCTTGCATTTAAATGGAAAAGTAAATATCAAATATGCTGAAGTATTAAGTTTTCCATTTTTCCTTTTACAGCACTAGAAAGCTGCCTATTTGTGTCCTCATTCTTCTTATCCTTACTTTACCAGTCCCCTTCAGGCTCTGTAACACTCAAGTGTAATTGTGAATGTAGTCCTGGATTAGGAGGAGATTGAGAATATCTACTAAAAGCACACTGGAGATTAATGCAGTTGCAAATTCATGGCCCCTAGTAGAGTGATTATATGACATGGATTTATTTATGTGACTACTGTGCAGTTATGTAGCGGTTTCATTTCATGTAGTGTCTTGTCACTGCAAAGTGCAAGAGTGACTGTGTTTGTCTACATTTTTTCATGATAACTATGATTAAGACTAAACCTATCTCTGAATTGAGATGAGTTTTAATTGACTTCATAGAGATGAAAAACAGGCTCTTATCCATCCTTTAAGTCACCGTCACCAATGTGCAAATTTGTTTATTTTCACGCCTCAATTGCATTGCATTGCCAGTGAAAATTCACCTTAAAGCTGTACCAGAGATTTGATCTGGGGTGACGGGTTGGAATACGGATATTATTAGAGGCTGTTTGTATTGGGAGCTTTGTGTAAGACACGGCACTTAAGGAGTCAATGATCTTGAACAAGTCATGTCTACTGTCTTGGTCCTTGTTGGTAGATGTCTACTCTGTTGGTGTCAAGCCCTAGGACTTGAGAATTCCATATGTTATTAACATAAGCTTTAACTTAGAATATCTATGAGAAAGGTAAACTATGTCTGCATCAAGAGGTGGAATGTCTTAATCCTGACCAGGAGACAACTGTTCGTGGAGAAGTCAGTGATCCACATCACAGTTAACCTGAGCATACCTTGGCCCATGCCTCACTGTGCTGTGGTGCACATCCAGCATGGCCTTTGGGCTGTGCTGTGCTATACAAATCGCTTAACTGTAAGGCACACTCGGCTAGGTCACTTCATGGGAGGACCTTGCAGGCAGCTTCCTCTTGGTACTGGTGATTACACCACCTGTGTGGCCTTGCCTGTATCTAAAAGAGCAAAAATTCTCGTGTGGACATCCTTTGTGAATAGAATTATTTAAAAAATATTTTAGTAGCACAGATTACCTGAAAACAAGGAATCTCTCCATAAATGGCATCTGTGCAGTGTACCATGGGAAAATCCATCCTGGGTCCATTTGATGCTGCACGAACACAGGGTACCCAGCATCTGAAGGGAAATAAGATATACTCAGTATCTATGTTCCTCTTTTTATTCCATCTTATCCAACTGGCTATTTTATTAAGTCATTGGTTGTTGGACCTTTCTTACTGAGATACAGAAAGAAACCTCCTCTGTCTATCCCCTCCTGCCCTCTCCTTGCAGTTCACCATTGGATGTTGAGGTCTTGCAGCTTGTTTACACCTTCTCACATCAGGCTATCTTGAGTTACTGTGAATGTCGTTTTGGGGGCTAACTAGGAAGAACATGTTTTCTCAAGTGCAAAAATAACTATCTGAAAAACTTTTTTCTTTCTAATAATGGTTCTACTACTCTTAAAAACAAAGGTTTGCTAGGACTTTTTACTTAACTGCCTTTCCTACCTCTAGTGGAAATGAGTTATATTAGGAAGTGGAAGCAGGATAAAATGATCTGGATTTACCAATCTGAGTGCAAAAATAACCAAAAAACTGTGGCCTTCCCCAGTCCCTTTATGATCTATGAAAGATAAACTCAGATAAAATAAACAGTGTTACTGGCATTAAGTCATAAAAGACTTAAGAATATAGTTGTTTGGAATTCTGAAAGCAAGTGAATTTCCAACTTGGCTTTCATCAAGTTCTTACTAATTATTTCACATTTTTTTCTGTTGACCTAGATTCTCAGAGGGACTTGCCTCCCATACTGATTCAGCAATGTCACCAGCTGAATAAGTCATGCTAAAGCCTACTTCCTGTCTATCTGTTGTGACAAGAGGCATACTCTCATCATGCCTACTCACAACAGAGCCATGTGTGAGCACCTTCAATGTGATTATGTCGGAGACCAATACTCTCTGGTCCTTTTACATATTCCACATGAGAAGGGTTTAACATTTAATACCAAATTTACTTATTTGAAGATATTTGATGTTACATGGGTTTTTGAATTAGCAGAATAATACAGCAGTGTGATGAAATCATAATATAAACACAACAGAGCAACTGCAGTATAGAGTCAAATAAAAAATCAAATGTGATTCCTGTCACTCATCTCCACATGCTTGCCATTGCTAGGCATCTCCAGTCAGTGGGAAGGGATACTTTTCCTTTGCTGCTGAGAGAGTTGTTCCCCTGCTCTGTAATGGACATCAGGATATGATGCAAATGGATAAGAGCCTGGCTGAGCTGCTGCATTGATGGGCTGGTGGAGGTGGCCCAGACTGGGTTGCTGTGAAAGTCTGCCCTTTCCTGAAATGCTCTTTTGTCTCTGGCCCTCTTCATTATCACCCACTTCCTCAGCTTTTCTGGGAGACTTTGCCAGACTTTAGGCTTGCACATTTGCATATTTTCCCAAAGCTTACTGGGTCTTTAATGAGGAAACAAGCTTGGCATTAGAACACTACTTGTAGTTGGGTTTGAAAAAGTTTCTGACATTGGTAAATAGTGAGCAGTCTACTCAACTCTGATCTTTCCTCACAAACTCTCTGAAACAGTGAGTAGTTAGATGCTGTGTGATGAGCTATAACTCAGAATTTTCATTATTCCCTTCTCCCAGTTCATTTCCCGTAGTTCTATTTCAGACATGAGTGCCTTATGGAAGTGCAGTGCTTGGCAGCCTACACAAACAGAGTTTCCTTTGGGTGGGCATCATATTAGAACAGGTGTTGTGATGGCCTCCAAGGAGAGTAGATAATTCATACGAGCTAAGACTTTGTCTGTATTATTAAACTAAAAATGTGGCACAAGCTGTTCTTTGACCCGGAGGCCAACAAGCTTAGTTTAGCTTTGTGTCTGGCATTAAAGGAAGCACAGATATCACAGATACTGCCTTGGTGTGTCAGACATACATGTGTGGGCAGCCATACCTGCTGATCATTCCTGGCTCAGTTATGCTGTTGTGGCAGAAGGCTCATGGCAAGAAGATGAATATGTCAGAGTTGTGTCCAGTGTTTTTGTTTCTTTGAGAGATATGAAAAGTTATGGAGATGGGAGCAAATCTCAATACAGAGTGTCATTTCCAGTCTTTCCAGCAGTGCAAGCCCAAGCCTTGGAAGGTAATATTTTCACCTCTCTAGACATAATATAAAGAAAGTGTACCAGCTCTCACTGTCCCAGAAAGTCATACCAGAGCTGTAAGTCACCAGTACAATCCCTAGTATGATCAGCAGGATGATCTGGTACAGCTGTGGAAATGCTAAGGTAGCTGTATGAGCCCCTTCAGAATACGGGACCTGGTACTTACCATTTCTACACAAAATAGGAGACTTATTCAGGCTGGAGCTGATGCAGAAAAAAGGCAATCTGGAAAAGTAACTACTGACTTAAGAAGCAGAAAGCAAAAAACTTGGTTTGTTTAATCTAGTCAAAACCAAAACTTTCAGTGAAAAAGGATACATGAGGAGGGCCTATTCCAGTGGAAGGGAAGAATGTGTTCATTTAAAGAACTGCTTTTACAAAAGCACCATAAAACTGCCAAGAATTTAACATGGTCACAAATAACTCTAGGTGAGAATTTGGTTTCTAAGGACTGTTTTGTCATCTTAGGGCCACTAAGATGGTCAGAGAACTGGAGGACATGATGTATAAGGAGAAGCTAAAACAAATGATCTTGTTCAAGCTGATGAAGAGGAGGCTAAAGGGAGATCTTACTGATCTTTACAGCTATCTGATATGATGAAAAAGAGTGGATAAAAGCTGAAATGTGGGAAATTCAGATTAGATACAGGGAAAATATTTTTTACCATGAGAGTGATCCAAGGCAGAAACAGATTATCCAGAGAGGCTCCACCTGTGGAGGTGGTCAGGACTTGACTGGACAAATCCCTGAGCATTCTGATCTAGGCCTTCTTTGAGCAGGGTGTTGGACTAGATGACCTCTGGAGGTCCTTCCAATGTCAGCTATTCTGTATGATTTCATGATCGTGGCTGCAGAGCAGGCTAATCAGCATAGCAAGGTTCTTCTACTTATGCAAGAAGCAGTTTGCAACTGGTTCAGGCGTGTCATTGCAGACTGCAGTACAGACATGCAATAACAGCTAGGCACATCCAAGTTAGCTTGTATCTCACTAGTCTGATAGCATTAACACTGAGATTACAGGCCAGGTGCTGAAGAAGTAACCCAGGATCTATGATAAAATCCAGCAGCTTTGCTGAAAGCCCTGATGGTGTGTCCTCACTGCCTGTAGCAGCCTGAGTGGGATTTCCTCAGCTGTGAGCAGGCTCAGCTGTTCTCTGGTCACGCCTGCATCTGAACCCAGGAAGCATCTGAGACTGTAGCTCAGCAGCCGTGGTATGAGTGCATGGAGTGCTTTGCCTCCCAGGTGCATGCTCTGCCCAGAGCCACAAGCAGCATCTGCCTCTAATACTGCCCGTGCTCGCTGTCTGCTCATGCAAACTGAGAAGCGTCCTCCCTCCTGGGGACCAGAGCCTGCCCTAGCTCTGGAGCAGCAGAGCTCCAGGCTCTCCTCTTTGGCAGGTGGTGACTCCAAGGTGGACCTTGCTGCTGCATGTTGGCTGGTGGTGACAGGCAGGTCAGGACATGGCAGTTGCTCTGGCGTGGCTCAAAGGCCAGCCAAGGAATGAAGCATTCAGCAGTCACTCCGTTAGTGGTAAGGAGCTGTGCATATTAACTATGGGTGGCCTGATGAATCCCATCCTTCTGTCTTTTGCCATCTGCTAATTTCACTTGATGTTCTTACTTCTTGTGCAGGGAAATTCAGTCATTCATCCACTCCATCTCATTATCCTTTCTTGATTTTACAGATCTCATCTTACATCTAATGTCTTTCTCCTCTCCAGCTTTAAGGACCTGAGGCTAACTGGACATTTTCAAGTACTGAAGGGCATTTCAGGTGCCTGTGCCAAATGACACTGAATGCTCTTTCCAGTGGGAGGGACCCCTGGGTTGCTTGAAAATATCTCTTATTCTGATTCATGTTTGTGTTGAAGAAATGAAAAAATGGACTGTCTCCCCAGTGTACATAAAGTGTGTATGAAGTTCTCAAAATGAGCTCGCCTATGCTGGGAGAACCCAGTGAACCCTGGTTTGTTATGAAAATCTCTTGACTCAGCAATTCCAATATAAACACATCTCTGAGGACCCCAGCTGAAGTGCCTATTTTTATGGTTATTGACACTCAGGGGTCAGGTTTCAGAAGAAAGAATCTAATTTTTCGCTGACACTGTAAAATTTGAGGGGGAGGTTAGAGGTCTCTGAGGAGTAAGCGAAACATTCGACTCCACCAGCTGCACAGGGAATATGATCTGGGCCAAATATAAGAACTCAGGGATTTATACATTTGTTTTAGATGTTACAAGTTCATTTAAAGGGATGGTTTTCCTTACAGCCCTTCTCATGTATGCTTGCCCCACACCATTTATGGTATTCTAACGTTTCTTCTCTGGATTGGCCTTGCTGTTGCTGTGCAGAGTCTGAACCCTTCCTGGGAGGGAATCTCTGGGTGAAAGTGTAGACGGACTAGTTTTTCATCAGAGAACTATGGACACTGTTGACCATGACCATCTTCACACGTTTTTCTCGTTGGTCATCCCATTTCTCACATAAGTACATCCATAGCACACTCTGGTAAGAAAAGAGGTTCCTGTGCCAAAGAGTAAACATTTCCCTCTCATGTGACAAAATTGTTCAATGGAGAGAGATTCCTCCACTATTGCTTTTGCACTGGGAGATGGACTAATTTCCTCCTTTGACAGCAGAAGTGTGGCTGTGGAGCTGCAGAAAAAGAGTCCATATACCTAGTTGGACTAACACTTATTAACTATTCTCTGTGTAGTACCACGGGAAGGAGGTCTCCTATGTTGCATTAGATTTACATAGGAACCAAGATCATCCTGTTTTGGGTTCATGAAAAATGTCTGCAACAGCATCTCTGTCCCCTGAGTGTTCAATAGCAGGGGTCAGATATCTTCATACTAACTCAGAAAAGTTATGGTGGAAGGATTTTTCCTCTGTATCTGAATGTTATAATGGGAGATTTAACTTAGCAACCTGCTTCGTGCTCAGATCAGTTCTGTCCTCTTTCTATTCAGCCAGGAATGCTACATCAGTGTCGGAGAAAACAGCACATGCTAAGTGATCACAGGTATTGCAGAAAAGCAACTTATGATATCAGGAACGTGACAATGTACCATAGGGGCTGAAGAAAACCAAGCTGTTGTTGGCAGTGGCTTGCATATAGCTGAGGAGAAGGTGTGGGTCTTCTATCAGTCCACTCCTGCCACAGCAGCAGTTCCCTCATGTCCTTAGCTGAGATGTCCATATGGCAGTCCTGCCAGAGGCAAAAAGCTTGTTAACATGCCCAGGAAACAATCCACACATGCAATAGCTACTTGGATTGTTTAGGAAGAGCCTGAGTGGTATGGCATCTACTAAACAGTGGATTATCTGCATAACAAGAAAGTTTGGCACGTAAGAGTTTGTCTTCAACATTATGCAAAGCATTTGGGCTGCCTCCAGCACAGGCCAACCATGCAGTGTGGTAGGAAGGAGGCAAGCATAGAGAAAGTAGTTCAGAGTCAGGACTGGCTACAAACTGGATACTGGTATAACACAGCTTTTTTTTCTCTAAAAGGAGAAGGGAAAGGGAGGGGTTTCACCTTAAGGCTCGGAGGAGAAAATGTTAGAAAGGTGTTTCTTGAATTGTGACTGTCAAATGGCACATGACAAAAAAGAGCTCCTTTTTTGGCTATATACAAGTGTGCAGTAGAGTGTATGTATGTATGTGTGAGTGTGTGTGTCTCTGTGGCAATGTACAGGGATTCCCTCACACACTTACATTTTCTATTGCTTTGAGCCAAATGCTGTGCCACCTCTCCTGCTGTAAATGTCTCAAATGAGCAAGTCTGGTTGGCCTATGGCAAAAGCCTTTTACCAATAGTCCTCTGAGGGCATATTGTTCTGGACACATTGCTCACAAGCACACCATTTTGGTCATTTCCTCTTCCTTTTATTTTGTCCAATTTTCTTTCCATAGAGCTTCCTCCTTGTCAGCACTAAGCAAGTGGCACGTGGCTAATACAGTAAAGGAATACTGAGGTTTGTGCCTTCTCAGCCAGATCAGCTAGAGGAACTTTCCAAATATGCTTGTCATTCACTTGTTATCTCAGACACTGCCAGAATATTTTAAGCGGCAAAAGGTCCTGCAGCCCTGCCAATTGAAGGAGGTTATCTGGCAGGCCGGCTGTCTGATAGGGAAACACTCCTTTCCCCACCTCACAATGCTCAGTACCTGACTGTTTTCCACCTTAGCAGCAGTTCCCCTGCTGGCTTTGTTACAGAGGTGTTTCCTGTCAGGGAACAGGGCTGAGTCTGGGAGAGTGACAGGGGCAGGACTGTCACGGTTTCAGCTCCAGGTTCAACTCAGTAGTGAGGCTGAGCATGTATTCTCAGAAGGCACATGCACACAGAGCACACATATGCAATACATATGTACATATATACACAGCTGACCACACAAATCAGCACAGGTGAACACACTCAGCACTCACACAAATACAAACAGCACAAACAGCTTCTTTCTCTTCCTCTCTGACAGTTCAGGATGAAGGTCTGGTAGTGTCAATATACACATACATACAAAGTGTATCTGCTGGTACGTGGGTAGAGACATGCAGTGTGCCCAGTAGCTGTCCTTGGATCCCACTCTCTCTCCAGACCACTTTGTGTGTTCCTCATGGCTTGTAAAAAGGCTGCTCTGGAAATCCTGAAGAGGGACCAGACAGGTTTTATATGTCTGAATTTCCCTCTTTCCTTCAGCTAACCCGTGCTTGACTGCTTGATGCCTTTGTACAAAACTGTATTTTGTTGTTTGTTTACAGATATCATTTTAGTGATTCAATGTTTTTTCTTACAGTTCTATTGACAACCATTGTTTTCTTGTGCAAAATACTGGCTTCCTCAGCTCCTTCAAGTTACACCTTGTTGAAACTTGAAGAAACAACAGCCTGTGATTTTTCCAGGAATGTTTTGTATGTCTGTGCCCCAGCAGATCCAATTCTCTGACTGTATTTTTTCATTCAGTTGTTACCAGATCTGTCGTTGTTCTGGGCATGCCTTTCTAGAGCTAAGATAGGTGTGCTGTTGATTGACTGTACCACATGATGGGTCAGTTGCTTTCATGTGGATAAAACTCTTCCACATTGACAGCAAGGCCTAGATGACTGCATCATGCAAGGGAGCAAATTAACTGGAACTGAATATTTCTTCCCTTGTGTTGGATTTGGTTTCAGTGGGAACATTTCTGATGGAAGTCAGTCCCATTCCTGTCACTTTTAGACAGGTTTAGACAGGTTTTAGACAGATTTAGAGTTGGTGCCTGATATGTATTAGAATCTGTCTTGTGCCTGACACCCATGATATTATGACATTATTCATCTCCCTAGTTCAGAAAAAGAATTAGACCATCTGGACCTTGCTCCATTCACACATCTCTGAGTTAGAAATCATGGTCTTGGGCCACGCCTGTCTAGGTATCCCATGGGATTTTCTTTTCCAGGGTTTTTGTTGCAGGTTGTTTTGTTGTCTGGTTGCAGGAATTGTATAGAAAACTTGCAGTGTGGCTGCACTGTGCTCAACAAACTTCTTCTTGGTGTCAGAAGGTCATTTGGTACTGCAAGCCTATGCTGCTTTTCAACCTGGAGGCTGTATTAACTTTAATTTCTGCTTGGTCTTAATTTCATAGAGAGTCTAATTTGCTATTCTTTTTACTTATATGCTTTCTGTTCTTCCTTTCTTTCTGCTCTTTCTTTCTTTCGGTGCATTACATTTTAATTTCATACTGCACCCTACAGTTTTCAGTGTGGACTCTGTCTTCTTGTTGTTGTTGACAGTTTTTTGGGGGGGTTTGTTTGTTTGTTTGTTTGTTTTTTTGCTTGTTTCTTTCTTTCTGGGCTACTTATACCTACATTCTTTCTGAAGTTGTTCTGCTGGTAACCCATTCCTGCCAATCTTTTCCATGTGCTTATCAAGATAGGAATTCCTGATAATGTTACTAACCTTGATTTGAAGATATATGAAGCTGATCCACACTCAAGACTTTGATTAATTCTGGTAATGGTTGTGAGGTGCTTTGGTAGCAACATTGGTTAAGCAAATTCTTATCTCAAGCTTCTGACTTCCTACTTAGAGAAATGCAGCTATTTCTGATACTGCACATGAACTGATTAAAGGATCTGACAAAGCTAAAAATAACTAACTTTGCCAAAAAGAGGGTGCCTATCTCACTTTTCTACTTTGAACTTTCTTCATAAATGAACTGCTTGTACTGAATCCTATTGATCCCGGCAAATAGAAAAATCTTAGGCCAGGGATGGAAGTAACAGTAGTGTGGACAAATCTTTCTTCTCTAAACAGAGAGATGATGAGCTATCAATGGACAATTCTGTTTTCCTTGATAAACTTTTATTTATTTTTTAGATCTAAACAGGCATAGCTCTGCACTGGAGTGCGTCTGGCCTCAACCAGAGAGGTGGCAGCATCCTTATGTTGCTGCCACTAAGTTTTTCCATCAGAAGCATACTTCCAGAAAACACTGACTAGCAATGACCTTCTTCCATGCCCTGCACTGCTCTGATTTGTATGTCTGCTTCAGTGGCTGAAAAATGGGAGACGGGCTTCTTGAAAGCTGGCGTGCTACTACTAAAAGTATTGAAGCCACAAGGCTTGTATGGATTTAGAGGCTTACGAATGAGTCAGGGAAGTGTTATTTTGTCTTTACCACACCTAAAGGCACCTTCACAGTGACCCTCCAGCCAATTTTACACTGCACTGTGAACTGTTGCATTTTCTGTTCTACATTTAAGGTTCCTGTGATGAGCTTACCTTGACAATGCCCCACCCAAATGCGGGTGACTAACAAAGCATGCGGTGATAGAGGAGCAAGGCAATCTTAGCACTGCTTCAGTGTGACCACTGAGGCACCCAGCATTGATGCAGACACCTTTCTGCACACACATACTGGCTTGTAAAGTATGATTTTATTCTACAAAAGCTGTGCTGGTATTTATGCAGTGTATTTTCTTTCTTCCTTTTTGGCAGTATCTGTTGATACAGAAATGACAGGTGCTGGGATCTATTCTCAGATTCACTCCTGAGTCCCTCTTAAAGCCTGATTTCACTTTTACTATTTCCATTTCTCTGGCATTGATTTAAGCACAGGTTGTATGCCCCAGAAAATAATTAAATATCTTCAGATTTTAATTAATTTATCAATATTGGGTGCATTGTTACTCTTCCACTTATTCTAAAACCTCTTTTATAAAAAAGGTGTGAATATCCCTAATTGCTCTGTAGTGAACAATCAACTTTTCTGCAAAGGTCTATTTTTCTTCTGTGCTCTTTTCATAGCCTGATCATCAAACACTCCTGAAATCCTCACTGCAGCCAAAATACTCATAAGCAACTCCCATGACATTTCTGATAATCTAGAGCTAACTCCACAAGTTTCTTTTATTTAAAAATATCTTTTCTCTCAATCACATTATAAAAATTGTTCTTGGGTCAGCATCTTTGCTATCACAGCAGAGTAAATGTCACTGAATGATCAGTGTCAGAACTAGTATGTCTTCAGACTATCATTGCCAACCTTACTCACAGAAGCAATTTTACTTCCCCATTATGAACAATATTTTTTCTTCTTTGCACTTAGCTGTACCAGACACACATGTTGTCAGATAAAAGACTAAACTAAGATTCAGAAAGAACTAAAACTATCAAGATCCTCAGGAGAAAAAACAAAAACCCAACAACAAAAATCCAACATGGTGGCCAGATCTTATAAATCGGTGGATTATTCAGTACAACACTTTATTTGAGAAACATTCTCCATGGGATTTGCAGCTTGCAAGTGCTGCTGTCTGCCACTCTCTCAGTATGAGCAGGGCATGCTGGAGGGATCAGTGTGCCCTGTGGACCCCTGATGAACCATCTGACACGGAATGCCCAGCCTCTGCCACAGCAGCATTTCTGCTGCCCTCTGTGTAAAACGAGAGCCCCCAGGAATGTTAGTGCCAGAGAAACAGAATTGCTGAAACACTGATCATTCAGAGCAAGACTTCTCATCCCAACACTTCCTAACACTAAGATGCAGTTGGGCACTGGACTCTGGAGATGGTAGGACACACTTCCCTTATTAAAACCTCTCTTTCTCCTGGTGACTAATGAAATGCATGCTTTGAACATTACCTGCAGGAAATGTCTAGTCTAAAGTGGTGGTGGTGTGCTATGTAGTTAAAAAAAAAAGGAGCATATAAGACTGGAGGTGTTAACCAATTTATGAGGAAAACAGATTGATGAACAGGACTACCAGAAACATAAAAATATTCAGGGAGAGACCTACAGAGTGGTACAGGGCAATTTGGGTCCTTCATGACATTTGCCGTGGTGAAGGAAAACTAGCTTTTCTGAGGCTAGAAGTCACTTATAAAGACTGCACTGTCCCATATACCAAAGCATGGAGGGACTGTGAAGGTCTTTCTGTCTCCTAATTGTATTCTCTTGATTCTGCTTCAAGGTTAATTTTTGCAATGCGGTTTTGGTATAGCTTAATGGTATAAAGAGGTCTGCCACATAAGTATGTACAGTGTTTCATGCAATGTCTTTCAGAAGAGAGAGCAGGAAAAGAGCAACTGGGACTCCAAGTATTGTTCAACATCACTTAACTGTGAAGTGAAGAAGAAGGTAATAACTTAATACCTCAGCAGGTGCTAAATGAATGTCAAAATTGCAAAGCTTCTTAGGCTCCTCCCATTTTTCCAGCAAACATCAATGGAAGAGAACTGGAGAGTGGCTCCTGGATGAGGACGTGACATTAAGAATGCCCTTTCCATCACTCACCAAAGCAGCTGAGGAGCTCCTGTTACAGAGCAGGTGAGTGAGGTGAGAACTCTGGATGATCTCTGGGTAGAAAAGGCAAAAAGAGAGACAACAGTTGGTAGAAGGAGATGAAGGAGGAGAAAGTTTTGGTGTGAAGAGAAATCAGGGTTACTAGTATAGTGTAAACTTGAGAAAGTGCCTGTTCCCCCAGAAAAGACCTGAGAAAATGTTGACCAGTTGCAATTGCTGGCAGAAAACAGAGGTGCCATAATGTCAGACGATAATTATTGTTTTGATGCCTTGCTTTTGAATGCTGTAAATGGAAGGATTATCCATATCATACTTTGTCTGAGCTGTGGTTATTCTACTTAGGTACTGTTACAAATTAATTAAGATCCAAACACCAGTATGAACAGCCAGAAGGTCTCCTGAAAACAGACTAACTTGCATGCAGTTACAAACAGAACTATTGTGGGTTACCTTGTGTTATCTTTTTCATGTCTACTTCCCCCTCATTTCCATGAGGATTCCTCCACAGTCTCAAATCAACCCTAAGAAAAATAGATTTTTCCTGTGTTCATCCTAAGTGTTTCATGGTGTGATTTCAGTGGTTCCATATTGCATTGTGGAGGCCATGGACATAGTTTATCCTTTATTAAGGCCAGACTTTTGGCTACCCAGGACAGATGTCTGTCAGGATTGGACAAGCATTAAAAAGTGTTTTTGAATACTGTGATTTCACATACCCATAGCAGAGGATATTCTGAACATTTCCAAGAGCACTTGCTGTTTAACTTAAATTCTATTACTCATCATATCAGGTCATCATATTTAGGCTCTCTGTATCTAATTGCATTACCACCTTGCAAAGTAGTAGTATATCATGCAGTGCCCAATGTGTAAACCCACTCTCTCAGCTCTCCTAGGAGAGAGAACCTACACTCTACCCACCCTCGCAGTCCTCACCAGTAGCCCTGCTTTCCCAAAGTGCACCTGCCCTCAATGTTTTCAGCCATATCTTTTGTCACACTCACAAGTACTTGGAATGTGAGAAGGCACCAGACACAGCCTGCCTGCCTGCCTACTCTTCCTGCAGTGCCAGGTCAAAGTAGTGATTCAGAAAATAGATGTGATTCCCAAGGCACTTTTATCCAGCATGACAGGCATTGAGGTACTAAGGCAATGGGCATGAAATGGGTAGGTGGACAGTGGGTTCACAAAAGCAGTGTGGATCCCCCTTCTGGAGTGTAGGTACAGCTGTGACAGTCACTCCCAAGTTCATTCGTTCATTCGTTCGTTCGTTCGTTCCTTCCTTCCCTCTCTCCCTCTCTTTCCTCTTCTTCCTTCCTCTCCTTCTCACTTTTTCCTTTCTCCATTTCTCTCAATGTCTCTCCCTCTCCCTCTCCCATCTCCTTCTCTCTTGCTTGCTTTCTTTCTTTCACTCTCTGTCTCTTTCTTTTTCTGCCATTTGGGAGGAATGTACTTTGTACTCAAAGATATTTTTGGGTCCTTTTTGTATGGCTTGGAAGTGCTTGGAGAACGGCAATTATGAACATTATTATGACAAGTTATTGACAAGAAGTGTCTAATAGTAATCATGTTTTTCCCAAGATCAGTTACCTTTGCATCAGCACTTATCAAGTCACAAGCAGTCTGACTCCAGAAATAGTGTGTCAATGCAAAATGACTCCTGTCCTCCATCTAAGGCAGCATATCACAAAGTGAGGAGAAATTAGTTCTCCTTATTCCTTCCATTAATATTCCACTCCAATTCCAAGAAGTATCCAATCATGTTTTCCAGTATGGCCAGTGGCAAGGCCAGGTCAGCCCAGTACAGTCTGTGAGACTTCTCTCCATTTCCCACATATGCAGTTTGAAGTAGATAATGAGACCAAGATGTTGTCATTTAAGAAGACTACAACATTACCTATCATAAGTTTAGCTCTTAGGAACAAATTCTCAAGCCACAATTTCTTACAGATGAGATGTGAGCCCCAGTGTTTTCAAGTGCTTTGAATACATAATGATTATTCCACAGTCAGGCCAAGTTGTACATTTTGGATGATCATTGTAATATTGTCCAAGAGGAATAGGGATTTTAAGCATCAAAATGTGGTCCCCAAAGTTTTTGCGGTATATGCTTTAAGTCAGCAGATTTAAAAAGGTACTCATGAAGCTAGAAATACTTGTCTGTGTTTTTAGTGAGCCACACTTGCAATACGCTGACTTTGAAATTAAGCTTTTGCTTTTGGTGTCATTTATTAGTTTGTTTGTTTGTTTAAAGAAATATGCTCTTTAATACAAACAAAATCCTTTTGATTCCTTTCAAGGTGTAGAGACAAAGGTGTTTTTTTTCTGGAAAGAAAGAATCCCACCTATTTATTGGGAGCATACTATGGGAAGGGAGAGAGGAGAGGAGTGGTTTCCCTTCTTTGGTGCACAGATATCATTGGCATTGACACAGCTTTCACAGTTCCACATATAAAGATGCTGTGTCTCAACACAGGGTGTCATCTTTTTCTTAACTACAGTTAGTTATAACATGGGAGGATTCCTTGGGTGTAAGCCTCAGCATGTCTGAGGGAAGGAAGACCTCCTAATCTTGAATGCTGTTGCTGCCATCACACTGGCCACTGTGGTCAGTGCAAAAGGCTTCCTTCCTGTTCTCTCCTCTCCACCCCCCCTCCAACAAATCCAGTTCCTTTCCCCAGTAATTTCACAGCTTCTTGAAGTACTCCCTGGAAATGTAGTGGTGTAGAGCTAGCCAGGAATCTCAAGAGAGCCTTAAGTATTCTTGTAGTGAAAGAGAGCCAAGTCTTCTTTACCGTTCCTGACATCTGCTTGTAGACTCTGCCATCAGCAATTACATGATGCACAAGGCTCCAGTGCTGACAGAATGGCTCTTTTGTATTTTAAGCTGTACTGCTGCTTCCTGTGCAGGTAATTAGGCAGCTTCCTCGGTTAAACACCTATTCCATATAGATGACGCCCTAATGCAAGTATCATTGTGATCTCCCAGTGGGAACAAATGCTCATTGCTTGAGGGTGGAGGCACAAGTGGTATCCAGACAGCATCTGCTCAGACTGCACAGCCCTCTCATGGCACTAATGACAATGGCTGGGGATGGGAGCCTTGAAGCTCTTCCTCATGGTCAGCTTTTCCTCATTTTTGTTCTGCTTACACTTTATATCCTGATTTAAATGGCTTGCATTGTTAACCCATGTGAGATGAAAAAATAGTCAGTATTTGTTGGCTACTTTCCGTCCCGCATTCAGTTCATTTACACCACACTTGTCCATTGCTGCAAAAGGCAGACAGGAAGCACTAGGTGGCAGTGTGGAGCTACCATGTATAGTGTTTCCTTGTATTCTAAGTGTCATATTCGGACGTTTCTTTCATGTTGTCATGTTTCCAGACTTGTTCTGATTTCCGGTTTTAGATAATCAAAACCAGTTCCTCTTGATATGTATCCTTGTAAACCTTGTAAAATATAGGTATACAATTTCTATTCATAAAGAAGATAATTCCAACTTTAAATTACAATCCCATTACTGGGAAACACTAATGTAGTGCAAAAATATTTGTTTGCTCCAATAACTGAAACTGCTACAGTTTGGAATAGTACAGTTTGGGACTTGGACTAGGTGACCTCTAAAAGTCCCTTCCAACCCAAAGCATTGTAAGATTCATTCTTTGATTCAACACTTTCTGGATCTTAATCCAGAAAATAAATTACTTTCTGGAGCTTAATCCTGAAAATCAATGACTTTAAAAAACCCAAAACTTAAGTAACTGCAGAATTGAATTGTAACAACTGAAAGCACTGCTTCTGCTGTGTGTGCAAAGAAATCGAAATTCTTTATTCTACAGACATTGACATAGTTACAAAGACTAATTACAGAAGAAAGCAACAGAGGATTCACATTTTGTGCATTCCTCAGGTCACTGTTGCCTCAGGATATCCTCACTCTTCCTCTCCTATCTTCTTGCTGTGAAACTCCCGGCTTTTCACTCGGAGCTTGTTGACCTGCGACTCTGCAATGTCAGCTCGCTCCTCGGCTTCCTCCAGCTCATGCTGGATCTTGCGGAACTTGGAGAGGTTGACGTTGGACAACTCCTCCTGTGTAAGGAGAGGGAATCAGTGGGGAGGAGGCCGGGGCAGGATTCCACTCCTGTCCCTCGGCCTTATAGCTCTGTGGCCCTTGCCGGGGGAAGGCACAATCTTCCACCCCCCCCCACCACTGCTTATACATAAGTATCACACAGACCTCCTCATCCTCCCTTACTCAGGACCCCACTGTGACAACCTTCATCAGTACCATGTCATACTTGAGGAGACATTTAGTCACATCAATTTGTCATTTGTGTGCTTATTCCCCCACTCTTTGGTACTCAGGTATGAGGTGGGGGTTTCCTGGATGACGAAGATGCTAGGACTTTGATTGTTGATTATGAGCATTTTCAAAATTTCTGATATTCATCTCCTCAGCAACAAGAGAAAGCAATGCTTGCCTATTTTGCAAGCAATACTTACAGCCTCCTCAGCTTGTCTCTTGTAGGATTTCACCTTCGTTTGCAGCTTGTCCACCAGATCCTGGAGCCTGAGGATATTCTTCCGGTCTTCCTCAGACTAGAGCAGTTGGTAAGCAGGAAGGAGAACAAGCTATTGTTTTCCCACCATGTGAGGTTAACAATTCCTCTTGAGGATGGTGCATGCAAAATTTGACTTGCTGTGAGAAACCTCTGCCAGCCCAAGGAGGCCTCCTGCCTTACCTGGTAGGTCAGCTCCTTCACTCTCCTCTCGTACTTGCGCACACCCTTCACAGCTTCAGCGCTGCGCTTCTGCTCAGCATCAACCTCCCCTTCCAGCTCCCGCACCTGCAATGACAAGCCCAGCTTTGGAGCTTCCCTGGTATCTCTCCAAAGGACTTGCTTACGCGTGCACAAATACCAGCCCTACGCACTCTGGCCTCCAGCTTCTGGATTTGCTTCTTGCCTCCCTTCAGAGCCAACTGCTCAGCCTCATCCAGACGGTGCTGCAGGTCCTTCACCGTCTGGTCCAGGTTCTTCTTCATCCTCTCCAGGTGGGCACTGGTGTCCTGCTCCTTCTTCAGCTCTTCTGCCATCATGGCCGCCTGAAGAGAGCAAAGGATCAAAGTCATATTGGTGCTGGAGATATTTTGGGGGAGAATACAACCACCATGAGCAGTGCAATGAGTCCCTGACTCACATCTGTGATGGCCTTCTTGGCCTTCTCTTCAGCATTGCGAGCTTCCTGGATCGTGTCCTCCATTTCACCCTGAATTTGGGCAATGTCTGTTTCCAGCTTCTTCTTTGTGTTGATCAAACTCGTGTTCTGTTGAAGAAAAAGCAAAGTGTTTTCTCTAGCAGCTTTATAAGAGATTTAGAAAAAATAAGTTGCCTACTTTTATTTATGGAAAATTTTTTTTAATTAAAAATATGCACTATTGATTAATTTTAATGGTAGATTTTTGAGGGCTCAGTGATATAGCTGTTAAAAAAGGAAAATAGACTTAGTGATCATTTTGGTTCTCTAAGAACTGTAGATACTATATTTATTCAACCCTAGAACTTACCTGAGAGTGGAGGAGCTGAACTCGCTCACTTGCATCCAGAAGTTCCTGCTCAGCCACTTTCCTCGATCGCTCTGTTTGCTCCAAGGCTGCTCGTAACTCCTCAATTTCAGCCTGCAGCAGGTTTGCTCTGCGCTCCACCATGGCCACCTGCTCCTTCAGGTCCTCCTGTGTCCTGAGAGCATCATCCAAATGTATCTGAGTATCCTGGTAAGACAGATATGACAGATTGTGAGGGGTATTTTTCGTATTTTCTCATTTCCTATATTCAATTCAAGATAGATCTAAGAGGATTGTAGCAAATTAAAATTTTTAGTTGTTTCAGAAACTAGTGAGCACTTGTTTTATTCTGCCATGCCTTGAGCACTGCCTGTGTGTTTCTCAGGTT
>NW_010162258.1:11141-14980 GCF_000695765.1 Mesitornis unicolor | reverse complement strand
TCCCTAATGTTCTGTGATTCTCTGTGATTCTCTGTGATTCTGTGAAAGAAGAGCAGTGGGAGCAAAAGCCCTTCCTGCTTTGAGAAGCACAGTTGAACATTCGTGAAAGGGCTCTGTAATGCCAATGTCCATAAAGCAGGGAGATGTATCCAGCAACCCTGCCTTGAGCAGCCTGGGCTGGTGGGAGGTGTCCCTGAGTCTATGATTTTATGATCCAAAGGTCTCTCTTCACCCTACCTTCTTTTACGCAGGCATAAAATAACCTTGTCTGCTTTAAGCCGTTTTTACCAGCTCTAGTGGCTAAGTTACAGTCCTGCCTGCTGCCTGCCTGCATTGCTACCATAGGAAGAAACTGCATTTTAAATTCACATCACACTTTCCACCTTGCAAGATCCACAAATGTTTTAGAAGCCAGCTCCCTGATTTTCCAAAGGAGCCATTGATTTGCTATGCTAAACTTTTAAAAGCTCAGATCCTGATTTCCAGAGGTAGTAAGCGCCTGCATCGCTGTGTGACAGGAGACACCTTCTTCATCTGGACCTGAGCTCTTTGAAACGGATACACTCCCAAGAAAAACAAATAAACAAACAAACAACAAATCAGTGAGTACTTCTGATATCATGGATGCACGTTAACAGAGTTAACCTGAAAAGAGACAAACTAAAACTCTAAAAGAGAGTGCGGTGTACGCTTATACCAGCAGGTGCCAGGCTTGCTTCTTTCTACCACTATTTGCTCTTTAAAAGCTTGATCAGAAGCTCCACCCCACGTCCAGTTTACTCCCTTGCTACTAAATTCCAACCCCAAACTTTGGAGGTAGGGACTTCTGTATGCAACCAGTGTGTCAGGGATCCTGAGCTGAAAGATCCTTTCAACTCGTACATTTTTCTTCCATTTTCTAGGCACAGAGCACACACTCCTCGAAAGGCCAACAGTCGTGCAGTTTTCTGAGGCACCCATCTGCCATAAACACGCCACCAAAACTTCCACATTTCTCCTAAGTGCTCTTAATTACATTTTGCAGGGTCTGCTTAACATTTGGCTAATTCTGAGTAATCATTTACTCATCCTTCTGCATGACAAGGAATGTCTGAAAGAATGATGCAATTGATTTTGCAACCTCTGTATTTAGACACTGGCACTCTTACAGGATTTATTGCCTGGAGCTCACAGCAGCAGCTTCCCAGAGGGAGAAAAAGATGGAGAAAAGGGTTAATAACTGAACTGATAACTTAATCTTTTGTCTTGGGTTGCTCTGGACGCGAGGGAAACCATGACCTTCCCCAGCAAGTCAAAAAGAAGCTACCCCTTTCTGCACACATAAAGTTCACATCAGGAATAATGTGTGTTTCAATCATGTAACCTTACTGGGGGGACACAAATCCTATAGTAAGAAGAGAAAAAGAGCTGTTTCCAGCCAGATCAAGTCACAGCGGTTCCCTTGGGCTAAATGCATGTGAAAGTCACCCAGTTAAATGGAAACTCTATGGCAAACATGGGTTGAAGATACTCCTGAGCAAGTCTGGAGCAAGGTACTGGAGCATAGAAGAGCTGTAGGACTTGGACACCAGCATGCAAGGAAGTTGTGGTGATCCCAAAGAGGGTACAGGCTCCGCAAAGACAAGGCCTAGCATGTGAGGTAGCATTTCACCCACTACTCTCCATCACACCTTGACATCTCCATTGACTCTGCCTGCACAGAGGGCAGGGATAAGATCCAGACAGGACCAAGATCCAGACCAGGAGCACCACATTCATCTGACAAAGATCAAGGTGGGATCATTGCAACAGCTGGGCATACCTACCTCTCCAAGATTTTTGGCTGTGACTGGTGATGTAGAATGATGTCGTTTTTGAAGGGAGAGATCGATCAACATGACATTCTGTTAAGGAGATTTTTGTGAAGAAAATGCCTTCAATAGCTTATGGAAAAAAAAAATCAAGATTTTTCAAGATATCTTAAGTTGAGCATCCTAAGAAAAAACTAAATCGACCAAATACAGTAATACTAATACTAATAAATACTAATACTAATACTAATAGACTTTATTCTAGTTTTCTAGGCCCTCAGGGCTGGAAGGACGGATCCATAAATTCCCTTTTTTGCCACACACTCCTCACTAGACAGCACCAGCCAAACTGGTTGGGATAAAAACACACAAAAGAGCTGAGTGCAGCTCTGGGGCAGGTTTTTCTCCAAACTGAGAATGATGCTCACTAATGCAGCTTTTCCTACCTGCCAATGGCCATCATCATTTGCACATCAGTGATGCTGTCATCGTTGGTTAGGTTTCTTATGACACCATCCATGAGCTCCAGAGGGACAAACTGGACCACACTGGCCAAGGCGTTGGATGGCGCTTCCTGCTCCTCTGCAAGACATGGATGAGCGTCAGCAATAAAGATGTTATCCACTGCGAAAACCAGGCACATGAGGTCATTTCTCATCTCTAAAAGCCAAACAATTTCTGCCTGTGTAAATGGAGCGGAAAGTCAGCTGGTGTAAATGAGCAACGTGGAGTCCACACTTTGCTGTGCTAGAAGGGCAATTCCCCAGATCCCAGCATAGCACATAATGAGGCTGGGTCATAGCAGATGGGCTGTTGCATGAAGCCATACACAGCCCAAAGGGAGGATAAGATCACAGGCACAAAAATGTTCTTGAGCAAACCCTGGGTCCCAAATTTTCTCTGCGTGCTCTCTGTATACTAAACACTGCAAATAATTGCAATGGGATGCAACTGCACATTTGCCTGCCTGGAGCACATTCCAAAGGATGAGGTTTTCATACAGAGGGCATGAAAAAATCCATCTCCTCATGGGCTTAGGAATAGCTGGAGCAGCAGCTCATGTGCCAGCAGAGTCCAGCCTTTCATGGCACTTGTACCTCCAAAAATCTTCTGAGAACCTCTACAATAACCTAGAACTTGGATAAATGCCTTCTGTCCCACCTTAAAATACAACCACCTTTCAGAGAGACAGTAGAGCTTCCTACCTCTAGACTGGTGAGAAATAACTCCTCAGGTTTGCCCCTAGTTTTTGATAAGGAGAAGACTGTGGGGTCCCATCAAGTCAGCTGTGAGAGTGACATTTCTAAAAGATAATAAGTCCCCCTCTAACCAGGTGCAGATAAGGTGCTTTCCATTAAGCTCATCTAATGCTGGAAAGTGCTGAACACATACAAGATTTCAACCCAGTCAACAACTTTTGTGTACAGACTATGTATATTTTCAGGGGATATTGTTTTCCTAGCTTTAGGCCCTGGGTAACTTCTAGGGAGGCTTGTTTATAATATTTCAGCTGTGGCTGCATTTTTGGAGTGGATGAAAATCATGCAAGATGTCAAACTAATCAAATTTGACTTCATCAGAGCAAACATTTACATTCCTAGAATTTTTTAAAAAAATAAATTTAATTACCTGTTGAAGAAATGATAGCGAACAGCTCCTTCAAAGAGGGCAGGATGGCTGAGGTCTGCGTTCTCCAGATCCTCTGCAGCAGACCGCTCACTTTGTTCACCTGCTCCAAAAACTCCATGATGTCCTCTTCCCCCTCGGAGATGCACTGGAACTGCCCGATGCACCGGATCAGCTGCTGGCAAAACAAGACCTGGTGTTTGCCCATGGGAATGCACTGAGGATGCTGGGTTAAGAGTTTGCTGATCTTCGCACACTGCTTGGGGCTGGGCCTCTCGCAGACTTTCCTGAGCACCTCGATCCTCAATAAGCTGAAAATGCTGCTCGCTGATGGGCTTTCCAAGACAAACTGCAGTCCTAACTGGATGTAATCCAGTACATAATGGCTTCTCTTCCCTAGAGGTCCCTAGCCTTCCTGGAGGA
>NW_010162258.1:7167-11110 GCF_000695765.1 Mesitornis unicolor | reverse complement strand
GCAGGAAGCGGACATTGAAGAACTCCTCAAATTCCTCCAGGTGGTAGTGGCCATAGACCTCCAAAACCTCTTTCCCAACCTCTCTTTTATACTTGGTGTCCCCTGTGAGATAAAGCTTGGTAGACAGCTCCAGCATGGACCAGCATTGCTCGCTGTCCATGGGCTGCTTTGCTGCCTCAATGACGCGCCTCACAAGCCCTTGCTTCACGTTGTTGGGGTATGAAGACATCACCACGGCTTCCAGTATCTTATCCATCTCTGCTCCAAGCTGCTGAAAGAAAGGAATAGAGCAGCAGATTAGTTCAAGCAGGGTCTGTTGTGCTTTCAAGCCCAGGTTGGCAAAGGAGGTCTAAGAAGCAGAGCTTGAGAGCTGTCTGGGACTACCATGAAGATGATAATTCTTGTCCCCTTTCATGGTGGCATTCAGAAAAGTTTCCACTCTGGTGATGTTTGCTTGAGAATAAAGCCCTCAAACTGAATGAATACACAAAAATACAGAGCTTCTTCAGACTAATCACACATTTGAGCATTTTTGTCTTGTAAACAACCAACTACAATCTGACACCTGATCCTAGGGATGGATGAGCTCCTTCTCCTCGATGAGTTCAGCAACTCAAGCCTCATGTTTCACAAAATCCAATCCCCACCGGAGCCAGCCTGCCACAGACCCACAGAGGGGCTGAGCAGGGGATTAGAGGAGTTGGGGTCTTTCACTGGTGTCTCAGCTGTCCAGCAGAGGCAATGATGCTCCTGATGATTTTTCTTCCCATCCAGAGAAAAGCCCTGGGAAGCAGAAATGGGATTGCAGTAGCAGGGGTGTACATTTGACATTTATGCTGTGCTGCCAGCCACTTCGTTGAGTGGTGCAGTCTTGGCTGCTCCCCAGGGACCTGCCGCATTTGTATGCAGGACCAAAGCGAGAAGGGAAAGAAACTGCAGAGTCAGGCAAAGTTTCCCATTCGCCATGGCCTAAATTCACCAGCAATAAAGCTTTAGAGGAGAGAGCGCTTGAACAAAAACCCCTAAGGATTTCCCTGGAAGAGCTCAGAACCTTTATAACTAGGTGTTGGGTGCACAACTGCACAAGAAACCCCATTACAGAGTGATAAAATTAGACAGCCAGGATTTCTTAGAACATATCACAAGGACTATTTAAAGGCTCCCCCACAGTGGGTCTCCCCGGTGCAATATGCTGCACAAATATACATTTGGAGAACATCTCTTCCTGCGTATAGCCTGAAGTGGCCCATAGGGGAGGGAGAAGGAAGGCATCTGCCATCTTTGTTACCTAAATGAAGGATAGAGGCAGGACAGGTCCATCCATGCTCACGTGTGTCTGAGCAGAAGAATAATTCACCACCTTGCTGCTCCTCAGTTTCCTAATCTGTGAAATGAGGACAACACACAGAAATCCCTAGCAGGGTTGATTGAAACTTCCTATGCTGGCACTTGGAAAGCATTTGAAGCTTTTCAAGTGGGTAGTGTTATATTAATTAAAAATATATGCACTGGTGGCATATATCCTGAGTATGGTTTTTCACAGATGACTTCCAGAAGGGACCCTAAGGACCATCTCCTCCCTGGAGTACACCCATATCTGAGCCAGAGAGTATTTTCTCCCTGGTGGACAGTTGCTTGCTGGTGAGGAAATAAAAAAACATGCCAGATGCAAACTTCAAGCTCTGGCTCACAGCTGCTTGACTGGGAAGCCTTCCCACTCAACCACTCAACCAAACGTCACCTCTTCCCATCATTGCTTCCCCCACAATTTCACAGGATGGAAGAAAACATGATATATGTATGGCCACCTCCCCATCCAGCGATGACAGCAGCCTACGCTGCAATGGTTCTTCAGGCACCACCTTGGCCTTTCTATCCCCTGCCTGTTGACTCATACGGTCGGTCTGCTCACGTGCTGGATTTATTTTTCCCTATCAAGCACCACTGCTGCCTTCCCTGCAGCAAGCTATGGCAGAGCTAATGCTTCTCATCACATTGTTTTCAAAGGATAAAATACATGAGCAGAAGTCTTGAGGAACCAGCTTGCATTAAACCAGTAGCAGATGAGGACAAGGTAAGAGGAGAGACTAAAAACGCACAGGTAATACCTTTTCACCTCAAACAGAAAGTACCACAGTGACAGCAAAAGGTAAAAGCCAACCTGAAGAGCAGAGTGGGCTTGCAGACAGACCAGAAATCAGAAGGAGCAGCTGTCCTAGCTGTAGCTTTGCAATCACCTTGGCCATACAGAGACTGGCACAGAGCTGCAGCCAAGCTGGTACCCCCTTCACCTCCTCTCTGCAGCTTCACAGCCTGAGCCCTGACACCCCAGACATCTGGCAGATAGATAAGGGATCAGGATGAGACAGGAGGATCTACAGTACTCACTGGTTGTGTCTCACCATTATGCGGTTACTTCCTGAAGCACTCCAGTCTGACCCTGGCACAGCAGTGTGGAAAGATCACACAGGCAGAATGGTCAAAAAACAGCTACAGACCTTTATGACCTAACCCCATAAATCATCATGGTCCACAGCCCACTGGTGTATGTGGTGCTGGGAGGCCTCAATGCCCTGCTTGGGGGTAATGGCTGCTCACTGCTCTCCCCTGTATGACTCAGTTTTTAGCTACTTCAGCATTACCAAACTTCACCCAAAATTTTCATGCAAAGAGTCTGCTTCTGGCTGAATTTTGAGAAGTTGCAGCTCAGTTAGCTACTCCTCAGGCTGATCGCAGAAGTGGACATAAGGATGGGTAACCCCAGCCTTGCTGCCTGGAGTGTGGTGAGGTTTGGTCTGGTCTGTGTAGCTGAAACAAGTTCCTTCCATAGTCAATAGACAGACAAGTCCTAATGGAGAGTATCTATGGATTGAAAAGTCAAATCATCTTCCTCATTAGAAAATGACATTGTCAACATGCTCATGTTGACATTAGGACCCAAAAGACACACAGGGTCTGAGTTGACCTTGTGGTGGAAAGTCCATGCTCTCCTCACCAGTGAAGGACTTTACAGTACAAGTTTGGGCCTTAGGTATTACAGTCCCACCTATACCTCTCTAACTACCCTGGAGTCAGCAGGAGGCAACAAACAAACTTATATTGGGAATGAGGGGGAATGGTATTAAACTGGAAGAGGGTAGATTTAGACTGGATATTAGAAATAAATTCTTTACTGTGAGGGTGGTGAGACACTGGCACAGGCTGCCCAGGGAAGCTGTGGATGCCCCCTCCCTGGCAGTGTTCAAGGCCAGGCTGGATGGGGCTTTGAGCAGCCTGGGCTGGTAGGAGGTGTCTCTGAGGCTTTGAGGTCCCTTCCAACCCAAACCCTTCCGTGATTCTGTGATTTCTATATTTCTGTTGTGTATCAGGGTACACCAAGCTGCTCCCTGACAAAGCCAGAATGGAGGATGCTAGCCAGGAAGCCCTTAAGAAGGAGACATTTATAATATGTATTACAGTCTTAGAACTACATTGAAACAACATTCAAGCTGCTCTGTAATATGTAATAATAAATATTACAGTCTTAAAACTACACTAAAAGAGCATCTACACTAAAAGATCAATCACATATCAAAGGTTAGAAATTAAGATGCCTAATTCCACTCCAGCACAGCTGCAGATGCTTTCAGAGAGATAATATTTAAAGGACCTGCCTGGAGAATGAATCAGTGTTTGCAGTGAAGGAGACTGGTGTCTGTAAAACCACTGTCTCATCATTTGTTGCCAAAGTTGGAAATGTGTCATAAATAACGCAGGGAACTGCAGAAGAGGGAAGGACAGTTTCATTGCTGGTCAGCTGAGTGCTGCCTCAGAGATATGGTCCCTGGCTCTCCTCTTTTTAATACTAAAATAAAAAGACTAAATATTCAGATAATCAGGCTTCTATAATGAGTGCTCCTGAAGTGGGACAACCTTCCTGCACTTCATCTTCCTCACTGGCAAT
>NW_010162258.1:4715-7135 GCF_000695765.1 Mesitornis unicolor | reverse complement strand
GCTTGTTAAGAGAACTGAGTTCCTGGAGCACATGAGGATGCTGTAGGTCAGCGTGTTAATTATTAATCTGAAGAGGCGCATTGAGGCTCCCATCTGTTATGTAGCTCACATAAAACAGAAAGTACACACTATGAGCTTTGCAGTGAAAAAGAAGAAATCTCATGAAATGGCAGAACTGTTCTGCTCCCCTGGTGAACGACTGACAGGAGCAACATGCGTAAAATCACAGAATCAGGAGGGAGGGGACCTTGGGATGTCTCTAGTCCAACTCCTGCACAAAGCTGAAATCAAACGAAGCTGCTCAGAGCTTTGTCCATTTAGGTCTCAAAAACATCATAGAACCATCCTGGGCAATCTGCCCTAGTGCCTCATTAGCTCATAGCATGAAGTTTTTCTATATTTCCAGTTGGAAACTCTTATTTCAATTTATTTCTGTTTTCTTCTCACTCTTCTGCCATGCACTGCTGTGAAGAGCCTGGCTCCATCTCCTGGATAACCTCCTTGTAGGCACTGGGGAGCTGCCCATTCACCAGTGCAAGGGGTTGGTCCATCCCGGATGAGTCCATCCCAAATGTAGGACTTTGCATTTGTCTCTGTTGAATTCCAGGAGGTTCTTGTCTGCCCCAGCCCGTCCTGGTCCTCCTGTAGGGGCAGCCCTGTCCTCAAGCGTATTGGTGTCACTCACAGATTTAATGAGCTGAATTTCATCTCTTCCTCCAGGTTGTTGATAAAAATATTAAAAAGGAAAGGTTCCAGGATAGTTCCAACCAGTTTCCTACCCAGTTAGCAGTCCACCCATCTAGACTGTGGTTTCACTTGTATCTTTGACACAAGGATACTGAGGAATATAATCTCAAAAGCATCATCTCAAAAGAAGACAACATCCACTACTCTCCCCTCATCCACATATCTACTGGTCCATCCTTAAAGGCCATCATGTAGGTCAAGTATGATTTACTACATCCTGAAGACACTCTCTGTTCCACCTGGCAGATCAATGAGCATTGATGGTACTGGGTACCACACACTACATCCACAAATACACACCAGGGTCTGCAGCTCTTTCTCCCATGCCTCCCCCTCAAGATAAAGAGGGTGCTGTAAAAGATAGCAGCCCTGGCTCCAGACTTAAATTCCACCTAAAGTCACAATTAAAATTAACTATTTCATTAACAATTGCAACAGGTGTTGCTGACCATGAGATGTGTCCCTGCAAGGACAGATACCCAACCATGCTCTAGAAACCAGAGAAGGAAAGGAATTTAAGCAAAGAGCAGCATCAACCAGCTTAGCTTCACTCTCTGAACCGAGTAAACGGAAAAAAAAAAAAAAAGGAACCAAAACCCAGCCTCAGCATGAACAGAGGCTTTGGGCTTTGCTTGGGTCTAATCTTCATAATCTGTACTGTTCAGCCGTGTCTTTATATTTCTCTTCTGGCTGTGTTTTTTCCTTAATTGGGCTTCAATTCCATTTAAGTCTATCCAATTACTTCTAAATCAATTCACTCCCCTACCCCTGCCAGCCGCAGATTTCCAGTAAAGGCTCCTTAGGTTTTTTTTGCAGAATGCAGTATTAGTTCCCATACCCCAGATCCTACAAATCTCTTAAACTATAAATCTGAGATGTACCTTGCCTTTAGGAAACCTTGGCAATAAATTCAGTACATTTCCTACAATGGCATCATATATAGTTTGACAAATACCACTAAAGGAAGAAAAAAAATCCCAGCATGCAAACATAAGCTGATAAATAAAGTAATTTGCTTCTTACTTACAAAGAGGAAGAAGAAATCATGATCTATTTCCCTGAATTCTCTGGAGGTCTGGAAGTACAGAAACAAGACTCACCTTTTATAGTCCTTAACTCCTCCTGAAATGGTTTCTTTTATGTCAGCCAAGGCATTAGTGTTACTCTTGCTGCATCCTCCAGGCAGCTAGGCAATTAGGGCTCAATCCTGCAGCATGCTGAGCTGCTGCAGGGTGAAGGGGAGTGCACACAGTGCCTTGCTAGAGCACTCAACACTGCACAAAAAATACTGTGTTCTCTAAAATTTTTTCCAAATTTGCCACAAGTTGGTATACAACTTCTTAAAAGGAGCAGCCTCTGTTGTCACACACCCCTCTAGGTCTGTTTTCCAGGAAAAACAAAGTAATTGTGCTCTAATGTTTTTTGCGGGTTTTTTTTGCAGGGAACAAATGTTCCCTTAATTCACAGGCAAAGGGTTGGGGTTTTTTTGGTCCAAAGTACCTGCATGTTCATCCAGCCAAGGAGGGGAAACCACAGCCTGCAACGCACCATTACCACATCCAATAGATACGGCCTGATCAGCAGGTATTGGACAGTCACAGCCATTCTTATCACTTCCCTATGACAAGTTTTTTATAAAAGGCTAAAAAGCCCTCTAAATAACTAGGAAGAAA
>NW_010162258.1:0-4684 GCF_000695765.1 Mesitornis unicolor | reverse complement strand
TACAGAGCTGGCAATCACCAAACACAGGCCACTGCTGGGCCCTCATCCATGACACTGCACCGCCTACTTCTGCATCCCCGTGATTTAGTATACACATCTGGTTATAATCTTCATTTAGCTGAGATCTAGTTTCTCTAACTAAATAACTTTAATTAATGTAAGTGATGTGATTCCAATTCAATGATCTATGACGTGTCCAGCACTCACAGCGACTTTAATGCTGTGGTTTCTGTCTCAAGTCTTCCCAGTGGCACAACTGCTTTTTCCATCTTCACTTCTTTCTTGATTATTTCACATTTAGCTATTTATTATTCTCCAAAGCCTCAGCCTCCCTTATATATTATTTGCACCATAATAAAGCCTGGAGGCTTCAACTGCAATAAAGCCCACTGGCCTACAAACTGTATAGGAATATACACAATGGAAGCTATACCTCATTTAAGCAACATGGCAGATACCATTCACGCTGTTGTAGCAGTATTAAGTATTGAGGCACATCCAGATTAAATAATTTGCTCAAGGAAATGCAATAGGTCATGGCAGAGCCAGCAGCCAAACTTCTCCAGACCTGCAAATATATTAACAGCAAGGCTCCCCCTTACTTTGCTCGCTTCGGCTGCTATCTGAGTTGCATCCAGTAAAGGCAGAGAAGAGGATCAGGTCAATTTTTATGAGATCTGGGCAGAAACTCAGAGCTAATAACTGCAGAAAAATCCAGTGAAATATCCCTTCTGAAACAGAATTGAGACTCTACCCATCTGCAGTCAACAGGGGAAAACTGGCAGCACAAAAGCCCGGCCAAATTTTTTGCATGTAATTATAATCTGCCTTTCTAAATTCACATTCTCCTTTCAAGGAGATCAGATATTCTTCACTTCTTGTCCCAAACTGCTTTCCAGTGACAGATTGCACTTGTGTTGTGTGTCTCCTACTCACCAGAGCTAATTACTTTTGGCTGGCGAGGCTCTTCGTGCTTTTCCGTGCTCTGTTGCACTGAATCAGAACCGCCTTGAGTACAGCACTGATGGAGATTCCCCTTCAGCCACAGACAGTAGCAATTTTGAAGCAGGAGGTTGTCCCCATGCTCTGCAGGACCTTCCATCCTGCTTGGCAGCTTTCTGTCCTCTCTGGAGAGTGAAGATTTATTTGAGCATCGTCAGCCAACTGGGCTGTGGGCATTCTGCATGGCTTTGCTGTACATCAGGAGCTCCACCTTGGGAACAGTGAGTTTCAGTCCTGTGGCCACGCACTTTTCTAAGGGTTCCCTCAAAAGTAACTAACCAAAAGACATCTATTTGCAATCAGTCTAAATTTACCATATAGTAGTCCCTACCTTTACTAAAATCTGTTATTTTTGTAGATCCACAGACCACTGCAGAGCCACGTATTAAGAAGGGGGTGCATTAAGAAGAGTGTGGCCAGTAGGTCAAGGGAGATTCACCTCCCCCTCTGCTTTGCCCTGGTGAGGCCACATCTGGAATATTGTGTTCAGTTCTGGGCTCCCCAGTTCAAGAAGGACAAGGAATGACTGGAGAGAGTCCAGCACAGGGCCACTGATATGATGAGGGGACTGGAGCATCTCTCATATGAGGAAAGGCTGAGAGAGCTGGAGCTGTTCAGCCTGGAGGAGAGGAGACTGAGGGGGGATCTCATTCATGCTTATAAGTATCTAAAGTGTGGATGTCAGGAGAATGGGGCCAGACTCTTCTCAGTGGTGTCCAGAGACAGGACAAGGGGAAATGGTCAGAAACTGGAACACAGGAGGTTCAACTTAAACATAAGGAAAAATTTCTTTACTGTGAGGGTGACAGATCACAGGACCAGGCTGCCCAGAGAGGTTGTGGAGTCTCCTTCTCTGGAGACATTCAAAACCCACCTGGATGTGTTCCTGTGTGATCTCCTCTGGGCGATCCTGCTCTGGCAGAGGGGTTGGACTGGATGTCCCTTCCAACTCCTAAAATTCTGTGATTCTGTATTTCATCATTCCTTTTCCCCCTAAAACATTTTAAATATATTTGACCATGCTACACAATTCTCTCATCCATCTCCAGGTGACCTACCACGGCCTGAATTCATGGACAAAACTGCCAGACTGGCTGCCCTACCTGAAACCCTCTATCTTAGCTACCCTGCTCTCTTATTTCTCCAGTGTTTATTCTTTGATGCCTTTGGTGCACACAAATCCTCCAGTCTCCTCTCCTGTGTTTTTTGCTGTTAGGCATTCAGTCAAAACTTAAAAAAAAGGCTTCAGCTGGATGTCAAAGTGATCAACACCATGATACCACATAAAGCCCAAGGCCCTAACATTTCATCCTCTCTTCAAACTCCTCCTCCCAGCTCCATTCCTCCCCTCCAGTCAACAGCTACAAACACACATCTCTGGTGTTCTTTTCTAACAAAGCATCTCAAAACCATCACTAGCGTATCATCAGCCATCCTGGCATGGATGCATGGATGCACCAGAAAGCAAGGCATGGGGAATTAAATTCCTCTCTCCCATTGCCTTGATAACCAGGAGCAGAGCAAGGCGCATAAGGCAGGACTTGCTCTAACCACTAGACCAGCAGTGACAAACCACTGGCTCTACGGCTAAGCCCAGCACCAAACACAGACAAAAAATAACCCACCCTGGTTGCATTTTAATTTTCTGAACATATTTGGCATTGAATGCCCAAAAGCTTCATCCTGCCCACACTAGGTAAGTTTTACCAGGATGGTCACTCCTCCTCACATTCACCAGATGAATATGTCTTCCTTTTCTTTCCCCAAAAGCCTTCTGCTTTCCTCCTTAGCCAGAGCTCACAGCCAGAGCTGCACTACCCTGCTTCCACAAGGCTTTACAGTAGGAGTGCCCAGATCCTGCACTGACCTTCAGACCAACGTCCTTTCTATTATCATCCCTGGAGATTGTAAACACATCTCCTCCGGAAAGCTGGTTGTTTTCTTGAAGGTATTTATAGCATTAACATCACTCTTCTTTCTCCAGATTTCTGTCTGCTTTTGTCTGTGTATAGAAATTAAACCCTTGGATATAACCCAAGAAACGTCCTGTTCACCAGAGCATAACAGACCAAGGGCCGACACTGCCTCACTGCTTGGAGACATAGAGATCTCCAATTTTTTGGTGGTACCTTCAGGAAAAAAAGGGATATGACACTCATTTGAGACCTCAGTTTCCCTCCAGCCCCCAACATATTTGGCTTTGCATCAGCCAATCCAGAAACCAGGAAGGTGAAGTGAGACCATGGCAAACTTTACAGACACCATCACAAAGATGTTCAAGGCATTTTGAACCCTCTCCCCAGGTGAAAGCTCAGCCCCTTGCTACATCCTTCCAGCCTGAGGCAGGGCATGCAGTTGAAATTTCTCTGCCATGAGTCCCACGATACAACTACAGCAGGGTACAGTTCAGTTCTCAAAGTATTTTGAAAACCTCATAAAGCTGGAAAATATGCAAGATGCTGACATCTGCTTTTATCCTTTAACATCTGTGAAGTCCAAGCCAGAGCAGATTGAACCTGAAAGGGTTTTGGATCTGGACTGCTCTGAATTTTACTCTCACTTCTAGGGCTTTTTGGGTCCTTATGGGATGAGACTATCCCTGGGTGTCTCTTCCCAGGTCAGCTTCCCTGGGAGAAACCTCAACCATCTTGGCCAGTTCCTCGACAAGATGCTGCCTTGCAAACAGGTTTGCAAAGCCCTGCAGGCACCAGGAAAATGTATACACATCCACTTGCCAGCATTCCTGTATCCCTCCCTCCAAGCATCCTCCTGTAGCCTGGCCCTCAAACACCCAAATCCTCAAGCATCCCTCCTCCAGGGTTCCCTCCTGCATCTTGACCACAGAGCATCCCCCTCTCTGAGCATCCCACCAAGAATCCTGACGTCTGAGCCCCTCTCCTGAACCCTTCCCTCCAATCATCCCTCCCTCAAGCATCCTACCTGCAGCCCGACCCCTCGAGCAGCCCTTACTGCAAGCATCCCTCCTGCCTACCTCCCTCCAAGGCTTCTCCTACATCCCAACTCCTGAGCACCTCTCTGAGTATCCCTCCTGCAGCACAGGCCCCAAGCATCCCTCCCTCTGAGCATCCTCATTCCCAATAATCCCGAATGAATCCTGACCCCCAAGCACTCCTTACTCCCAGCTCCTTCCTGCATCCCAAACCTTGAACACTTTCCTGCGTTCTTCTGAGCATCCTCCTGCATCCTTTCCTCCCTTCTCTGAGCAGCCCAACCCTTAAACACCCCTCCTGTACCACTACCTTCAAGCATCCCTCCTTTTGAGCATCCCTCCTGCACCTCTTTGCTCATGACTTCCTTTCTGCATCCCAGCCCCCGGGCATCCATTCCTTTATGCGCCCCAACCCCCAAACACCCTCCTCTCTGAGCAGCCCTCCTGCACCCCTTCCCCGGGGAACCCTCCCTCTGAGCATCCCAGCCTCTGAGCAATCTCCTGTATCCCTTCCTCTAAGCATCCTTTCTGTATCCCAACCCAGACCACCCCTCCTGCACCCCTTCCCCCGAGCACCCCTCCTGCATCCCTCACCCCGAGCATTTCTCCCTCTGAGCATCCCGACCTCCGAGCAATATCCTGCACCCCTTCCCCAACTACCCCTCCTGCACCCCTTCCCCTGAGCACCCTTTCTGTATCCCGACCCCAGACCACCCTTCCTGCACCCCTACC
>NW_010162257.1:0-461 GCF_000695765.1 Mesitornis unicolor | reverse complement strand
TATGTTGCTAGCAAAGATACCACAGCCTATAAAATGTGTATGTGTAGATCACGGTTTTACTATTTTATGTTTTGCATAATAAAGCTCAGGTAGTTTATTTTTGCATGCACAAGGTAACAAGCAGGTCCTTTCTAGCTAAGTATTATTGCAGAAAGTGAAAATACAGTGTTTTTCTTATGAGTTTGTCTTACTTACTGGATCATAAGATGAGGTCTGCAGCTTATGTTCCAAACAGCAGTGCTGCTCCTTTATGCCACTTAATTAGTGTAAGGAGTCTGCAAGCTGCTGTCTTTGGGCAGCGGAGGATTCTCTTAGCTACAGTCAACACATCGCACCATCCCACATAACACAGGGCTCCTCCAGGTGCTCACAGCCAACGCTGTTAGGTAGGGTTAGCACTAATAAAGGAGAAGGGGAATATAATAATAAAGGGGAAGAAGGAAGGCAGAAGGAGACACCTT
>NW_010162256.1:993-2132 GCF_000695765.1 Mesitornis unicolor | reverse complement strand
CAGGCCTCCAACTAGACTCCGCCTCATTGACTACTTAGCACCTCTAAGTGTAACCTATTTTAAAACATGTTTATCTTCAGTCAAGGTTTTTCCTTCTGTATAGTTGATCCACACTGTATCAAGATTCATAACAGACAGATAAAAAGCTGCACTGTGATAATGTAACACTGACTTTTAGTGTATCTGCCTGTAAAACTTTCTACATACCACTGAGGTTGTCCCATCACCAACTTCTTTGTCTTGTAAGTCTGCCAGCTCACAAAGAACTTTTGCAGCAGGGTGTTCCACTTCCAGCAGTTTCAGAATGGTTGCACCATCATTAGTAATGGTCACATCCTAATTTGCAGAAATCAAATGTTAATATAAGGTATATTTCCCTTATGTTTTTACAGCTGTGTTTCATAATGTTTAAGCAAATTCAAGTTAATTATTCTTTTAAATGCCCATAAAACAACTATTTATACAAAACGTTCACAGCTTTGTTTTAACCAGGAGTTTCACTCTAACAACACAAATGTTACCAGTGCAGATTCTGCATTTCATTTTTACATGAAAGTTTTTACATTACAGAAACTCATTGAATGTTTCGCACATACCAAAGTAGTATTAGCACAGTGACTACCCTCTAATACAGTATTTTATTACAGCAGACTGTAAAAAGGCAAACCTTCCTCATCTGCAAAACATTTTAAGCTAAAATGATGTAGTAGACATTACCTGAAGCTCAGTTTTACCAGAGTTCCTCTCCTATCTTCCTCTCAGAACCATGGAAAAAAGCAGGTATGGGCACAGACTGATGAAGCACTGTAAGTGGAAGCACTTTCACACAAGAATATAAGTCCTCTTGACAGTTCTTAAAATAGGCTTACTTACCCCAATATCATCCACCAACATCTTATCCAAACCAACTGGCCCAAGAGAACTCTTCACAATGTTGGCAATAGCAGATGCCGCAGTAACTGAATAAATAAAAGAAAAAAGAAAAAAAAAATTACCTTTCCAACTTCAGGATGATTCAGGTTTATAAGAAAATGTAACAAGAACCTGCAATTCAGAAACCTGAGATAAAGTGAGCTAATGTAGCATTAGGTTTCTGCCTAGCTAAGCCAGTAATGGCTTGCTGCTACTAAAAAATACAA
>NW_010162256.1:0-962 GCF_000695765.1 Mesitornis unicolor | reverse complement strand
ACTCTTTCCTCCAAGCTGGTTCAGCTAACTAACCAGGCAAAACTTAACTATCAGAAAAAATAAAGGTTTTCTGCAGGCTTGGTAAGGTAGAGGACACTACTGAGGTCAGAAGAGCAGTGGTGGTAGCTTAGCAGAGGTTGGTAGCGCTGTTTCTATTTCAAGTCATGTCATGAATCCTCACACTCATTTACTCCTAGTTTCTGGCAGATACAGAACAACTATATCAGCATATATCAATTAGGAATATATCCTTCTGCCCTGCTTAGGCATGTAACATGACACCTCTAACATAGTGGCTTGTTTAAAAGATGTCCTGCCAACTTCATATAGGAAAAAGATACAATCAACCTTTTCCTTCAGACCGTGGCAAGTTTTTCTATATCCCACAAGCATAGCCACTTCATCTGGAAATTGAAAAAGTGGTAGTATAATGGGAACAGTGACAAGCCAGACCTTCCCTTAGGACTTCAAACCATATAACCATCTTTTTGTTTTGTTTTGGAGAAGTAAGTGATGGCAGCTTTCTGAAAGAAATAACTGTTGAATCATGAAAGTTGCCATTATCAATTATCTCAGCCGTAGACTAAAGTAATTCTCATTCTAACTGTCCTGCCTAAAGTATCAACAGAACCGCACGACTGTCTCGACCATGATGAAGATGAAGCAGGTCTTCAGCTTCTTCCTTTGTCTTTTACCTACTCTGAAACTGAGAACAGTTTAGAAATTTGCAGCCTTCCCCCAAGGCTTAGTATAAAAACCTGAGAAATCTGGAATGGTTTTGAGAAAAAGCACGCATCTTGAGGACGGTCCTCACTTTCCAAATAAGATTGTTTGCCAGTGTTGAGAATAGTAAACTCCCCCCCCGACGGCCCCTCGGGCAGCCTGCAGGCCTTGCCGGATAACGCTCTACGAGCTCGGGGCGGAACCAAACCCATCTCCGGTCAGCAGCTGCCCCCCTCCCG
>NW_010162255.1:0-550 GCF_000695765.1 Mesitornis unicolor | reverse complement strand
TGTGATTCTGTGAGGCGTTTGGCCATTCCTGGTTGTAGCAGAACCACACAGTGCGGTGTTTCCTTAGTGAATATTTACACTTGATCTCAGGAATTTGTCCTTCCAGCTCAGAAACCAAACCTCACTCCTGCTCTCTCCCCTCTGCCAAAATATTTCTGTGGGGGAAGCACAGGGAAAGCGTGAGAAAATGCTTGGGAGAGTTGCAAAAGAATGAAAACAAGCTCTTCTTTTAGGATTTCAAGTTCAGGTTTATGGTCAGCATTAGTGGCAGCTTCTCTGTTAGATTTAAATAAAAATAATTTAAATTTTCTCTAATGTTTCATGTCTGTGTGACAAAGGGACTGGTTTTCTATTAACTCTAGATGAGTATTTAAATAATTTGTGCATATGTCAGTATTTCTGTGCTGGATATCGAAGTCTTTCCAGGTGGGAAAGACTGAGGCTTTCCCACAGAGAAATGCAGACATCAGGGGTTTCATTTCTGAGGTTTTTAAGCAATCAGGTTTTAGGTTCCTGCACTTGGCAGAGGTGACTAATATAATATAATATA
>NW_010162254.1:0-4915 GCF_000695765.1 Mesitornis unicolor | reverse complement strand
CGGTCATCGGTGGCGGGAGGGCTCAACGGCACCTTCACGCTGTTGCCCTTTCTGCCACGACATAGGGGCGGCGGGTGGGCCTGGCGTGTTCAAATAAAATGTGTTGAAGATCCCGGTACCAAGACGTTCTTTGCTCTCAGGTGGATGAGGTTTAGGGGGAAAAGCACAAGAAAGATGTGCACGGACCCCCGAGGACGAGGTCCAGTTGGGGAATGGGATTTCTTATTAGGAAAAAGAATCCTTTTATATTTCTTAGTATTTTGCATGTTAAAAGAATTGCCTATAGGCAAAGTTGTTTTTTTTTTTTTAATGTAACATGCAGGAGAAAAAATAAAAGACCATCTTAGAAGAAAAAGCAAATAAACCACACCCTATTTGCTTAGTTAACTGCCCTTTCTAGAGCCAGAGTTAATATATTGCATCTCAGAAACAGCTTCGTAAAGAATACACATTGCTCAACTTAGGCATTAGTGTGAATGTATACTTGTCATACATACCCATACAGGATGGATCATTGCAACAGTGAGAACACCAAACTATTCAGATTATCAACTGCAGTGAAAGGAAAAAAACATTATTTTATTCATACTTTTGCCAGCACTGTCTAAGGTAACTAGAAATGCAGCAACTGACCATACAAAGACGTAACAGGAGTTTTAGAAGTTGGTTTATCTTTGTCTACATTAATAAGTTTTCCTAGTTCTTAAGAAACCCATCTCCTAGCTCTTATCAAACAGACGGTGTAGTACAAATCTTTCCTTTGTATTATTTACTAAAAAGAGCCAGTATCTTGCACACATGGAAATGAGGATTTGGAGCACCTTAGAAGGACCTCAGGATATCCTCCTCTTAGCAACCTCCCCTACAAGATGAGTTTATCTACTCCATCCTTGACCGACGTTTGCTTAAATTCACATGAACACATCTCGGAAAGATTCCACAGTTTTCCTTAGTCACCTCTTACAACACTTTGCTATCACTGCTAGGGAGCATTCTCCATTTGCAAGGGCAGTGTAACACATTACTTATGGTGGCTGTGCAATCTCCTGCAGCCAAGTACCTTCAACTGCTGGACAGACAAGTGTAGAAGACATTCTGTACACACTGGATCCTGCCTCAGTGCAAGCAATTGTACTAAGTCTCTACTTTCCTCAGATCACAAAGTACCCAAGTGTGATCAGGTGCAGCTCCTTAATTTAGAAAGGGTAATGTGTTCATTCAAACACCTGTGAAAAGCCCATTGAATTAAAATAAATCACTTTCACTCTGGTTTTGTTATTAGGCTTCAGTGTCTGGTCCTGTATAAAATAAAACTAATCAGTTAGTTTTTCATCAGAATACAGAGTAACAGTAGAAGAAAAGAGAGAACTCATTGCTCCTAACAAAACTGACCTATGTGTTCACAAATTGACCTGTGACTGGTAAGAAAAGCAGTCCAGGAGAAAAGTAACTGTTCTGCTGTTTGCATTTCAAGGCACACTGCAGGAAATACAAAAACATCCAGCTGAAGACACTGATAGGTTATGAAGATGTTTATTAGTTCTTTATCACATTCTTGTATCTATCAAAACATCTCCTGCCACATTTAACTGAATTACTACGTTACGCTTTCTTTACCGTGCCATTAACGAACGTAAGATTTTAAGAGAAATAAAACCAAAGATATTATAAAAGTCCTTTTATAATGTGCAATGAACCAAAGAGATTAATGTAAAAAAATGAAATATTAAGGTATTTTCAACAGCCACAGATAAGTAAATACTACATATGTGCAAAATCAAGACTTGCTAACTCTAAGACCCTTTATTTCCATACCTTTAATTAAGTCTGTGACTATGAGAATTATTATTCAGCAATAACGTAAGATCAAATGTCCTCAATTTTAAACATTTTTTGTAAAACTGCAAGGAAAGCTATCTCTGCTAATATCTTGAAGAATTATGTGATTAAATATTTTAAGTAGAAAGAGAATTGATGTCAGATAAAGGTGATACCCAGAATCTTCTTGGTGGCAGAATCCCAGTCTTTCCCAAGTTCAAGTCGATAGCAAACAGATGGAAATCGCCTCTCAGCTCTTCTTACCCACTCTATTGCTTTCTTGATCAACTCAAAACTCCAGTGAACACCACTGTATGTAGAAATGAAGTTTTACTGTAATAAAATCTTGTAAATGCACCAAAGGAGCGAGAAGAAAATAATTTCTTCTAAATATAATTACTTGAAAGAGAAAATTTTCTACAGTACAATGGAGCATGTATAAAGTATAATTTGATGCAGAAAACATCATCATCTGAGCCACCCTATGTTTTTATAATCTTCTGCATGGGAAGTATGTAGACTCATAAGCATTACTTGCATTTATTTGCGCTATTCCAATCGCTGCAGTGAAGCGCTACGCATTTCATAAAGGCAACCTTGACTCCTCCTTTGTACTTCCACGTATGTCAGGACTGCTTTCATCCAGTAGTCAATGCAATTTTATTTGTATTCCTGATATAGATTCCTTCATGTTTCTTGTAAGACCTTTGTCTTTCCTCTATACCAAAAAACCTTGCCAGCTGATAATTGCTCACTTCATCCCCAAAGAAAGGAAATTTCTAGATGCAGGGACTCTGTATTCAAAAGATAACAGAGCACGGGGACATACAGAAGCGAGGGGGCTGGGGTGCAGAATCAGCCAGCACCAGCATTTCCCACAGCTAAAGGAAAGGGTGGAAGTTGTGCTGTGAAGAATCCTCTGCTCCAGTAATTTCAAAAGTCTTGTCCAAAATATTTTATGGTGTATGCTTGGGAAGAACACCAAGACATAAATATGATCCTAAAAAAAGGTGCAGGCCAACAGGAACAAGTTACATAAAGGAAAAGTACAATAGATTTTATTTTTTTCTAATTTTTAAAATAAATTATATTAAACACTGGAAAAAGCTGCCCTTAAAAGAGCTGAGGCTGATGAATCTCCATCCTTAAAGATATTTAAAACTCAGCTAGGCAAGATCCTGAACAACTTATCCAACTGTCCTGGTTTAGTGGGACAGAATTTTAGAGACAGTTTTCTGTTGAGGAAAACTGCAATTTTGTAAGGACAACAACAACTCTCTGTTTTCATGGGAACAAAGTGATAAAACTCTGTTACAGGTTTCAGCTAATACTGGTATGCAGGTTGCCACAGTGCTCAAGGTCTTCCAGGTCTTGAGATAAACTGATGCAAAGGCTGGACAAACAGAAACCCAAGGGAGTCAACCCCAAGGTGAGCCCGGGCTGACCAAAGAATACTATTCATAACATAAATGTCACATTCACTATAAACTGGGGAGTTTGCTGGGGACAGCCCTTCTTCCTCCTTCTCTCCTGCTCCCTCTTCAGTGGCTGACCTCTTGTTCACTGTCCTAACCCTGAGGCCTACTCCTCCACAATGCTGACTGAGTATAACTCAGTGTATTTTATATTATAACTGTTATTAATATTTGTTGTTGTTGTTATTGTCATCATTATTATTTTAATTAAATATATTTCTATTTCAACCCATGAATCTCCGTTCCTTTTCCCGACCTCCCTCCCTGGGTGGGGAGGAGGGATCAGGTGATAGAGCAACTGTGTAAACCACACCACCAACATTTGAGTTGGCCCAGCTTTAAGGAGGAGATGACCTCCACAGGTCGTATCCAATATAAATTATTCAATTATTCCAAAAAGAAGTATAAAATATATTTTACTACTTTCTATACTTTTAAATGCTTCTATCATATTTTGCAAAGTATTCCTTCATCCTTTGTCTTAAAATAAATCCACACCAATACGATTAATATCTTCCATTCCCTCTTCTACAGCCATATCCTGTAGTATAGCCATTGACCCTCCACAATAAAAATAATCTTCTGTATGTTGAAAAGGTTCATATTCCTGCATTAAATTATAAGATTTTATTTAAAAGCACACCTTGAATTAGAAGAATCATCCAGTTTCATCAGTGTTTTGAAAACTATCCCTGTCAATTCCTTTGTGCAGCGTATGAACTGCAGCACAAGAAGAGTAGCAATCAACTGCAGCAGCTTTTCTTTTCCATTTGGGCCTAAGGAAGAAGAAAAGGGAAGCGGCATTAGTATTTAAATGATTACTTGTCAACAGAAAAGGTACACTCTGCAAAGCACTCCGTATCACTTGAAAACATCAATTGTCCTATGTAGTTGTTTCACCACACAATCTCTATTATCAAGAGTATTCACATCAGTGATTTGACAAACACGTTCCTGGCTTTCAAACTTAAACTTGCTAATGTTTTGTTGGGATTTCTGCAGTTTGTGTTTGATTGGGTTCTAATCTGCTTTGTTTTTAATACATGTATTAATGGGAAACTTGTAATATTTTTGTTCTTTGATGAAGCATTGCGCCCTCTAATAATTCAGAAAGAAGGAATTGCCTTTTTTCCACCCCACGTTTCTGGTCTGCTGCCAGCAAAGAGCACCACTTGACAGAAGCAAACAGCAAAGTGTGTATAGGTGTAGTGAACGCTGCAGTGTGTGGAAGATTTATATAAATATTATTCATATTATTTGAAATGTGAAAAGCAGAAGTGATCTCTGCCTCTCTCCTAGAAGAGATTTTTCTTCCCTTTTTTTTTCTTTAGTAGATAATAATATAACAGACACAACAATTGAGATGAAAGAACCTCTGTTGCTACTCTCTCTCACATCCTCCACATACTTCTCCAGGAACTGTGCTTAGCAGTCAGGACACTACATTGTGAAAAAAGGTGAGGAGAAACTGTTAAAATCAGACACTTTTGAAAACTTTAAGTTAAGAAATGCATTTAAATTCTGTGCTATCTTACTGAGTTCCACTAGATACAGAGAGTAATAGCACATACAGATAGGAAATATAATACAGTGTACTGCTTTTTAATAATAGAAAAGTATTT